>NC_079438.1:53833995-54013995 GCF_903798145.1 Danio aesculapii
TATTTGATTTAGTTTAGTGCAACAGTGTCTCCAACAGCAAAGGACCATCTACATCAAAAGCTACTGGTCAGCCCATGATTCAGCAAACCACAGCCACAGCCATACCACCCTGCAGCCCAAGACCGGTTACTCATTAGCCGCGTTTCCACTATCGCACCTAAAGCGAGCGAGCCAAGGCCAGTCGCGTTTCCACTATCACTTCCGGGGCGTAATCGGGCCAAAGCGGGGCTTCCTTGGGGTCAGCGTCCGGCCTTTTTCGGCCCGCCGAATACCTTGGGCCAAGGAGGGCCAACTGGGGCTTCGGGGCGGGGTTACGTACAAAGGCGGAGTTTTCCTGTCAGGTAAAGAGGAGACAAGATGCTTTCTTCCCTTACATTTGTTTTGCTATCGCGCTTGATCAACTCACTAAGAAGAAGAAAAAAGTAAATGCCGCCGAACTCGAATGTCCTTATCCAGGGATCGCTGTCTGGCCTTACACCAACAGACCACAAACAGTAAAAAAGCAATCGCTTCGGTGTACTCCATCTTCCAGCTCTCGTAGTGATGCCAGGTTGTGTTTGTGGTTATAATTTGAGTTTTTTGTTCCCGCTGAAGTGGGCGGGTTGTGTGACGGGTTGTGTGACGTTTGATTCGGGGGACGTTCTGGGGGCGGTGTTTGCGTGACGCGCTGCGAGCAACTAGCCCGACAGTGGAAACGCGACATGATTTCGGCCTCATTTCTCAACATCCCGGGCTACTGGCCCGGCCTGGCCCGATTAAAGCCCTGGCTCGCACTGGCCCGATAGTGGAAATGCGGCTATTGAAGCAAAGCATGGGAAAACTAGGCTGCTTTTGGAAGTGGTGTTAGTGAGGCCAGCAGGGGGCACTCAACCTAGTGCACGAGTAAAGTGATGGAGACACTATACTGTCAGTGAGCGCCGTCTTTTGAATGAAACGTAAAACCGAGGTCTTGACTCTCTGTGGTCATTGAGTAGGGGTCTAACCCCGGTGTCCTAGCCAAATTCCCTCCATCATGCCCTCCCAACCAACCCCATCCACTGAATTTGCTCTATTACTGTCTCTGCACTCCATCTATAGCTTGTGTGTGGTGAGCGCACTGGCGCCGTTGTCCTGTGGCTGCCGTCCCATCATCCAAGTGGATGCTGCACACTGGTGGTAGTGTGGAGAAACTCCCTCAGGATTGTGAAGTGCTTTGGGTGTATGGCCATACATTATAAATGCGCTATATAAATACACATTACTTAATTACTTGCTTACGCAACCAATACAGTGGCTTATCCAAAGAAAAGAAAGATCTCCAAAAATTCCTTTACAAGGAATCTGTGTTTTTGAAACTAATGAAGACAGCAGAAGTCAATGATTTATTTGAATTATTTAGCCTGACGTGTTTTCTGCTCCTAAATATTTTAAATGTTTCTTAGAGTTAAAAATATTGTGTTCAATGGGGGAAAAGTTGTTGTGTTTTTAGCCAGACATTTAATAAAATAACATATTTTAGACCAATAATCACAATACTGTGAAACTGTGATATTTTTATCCAAGATTATCGTACCCTCAGAATCATAAACCGGCTCATGCCTAGTGCTAAACCATAAACACAAATAATCTATCATGCATGCTGGATGTCTTTCATAAATGACTAAACTAATTTCACTTTATAACATTTAGTCTCTTTGAGTTTTATTGAAACATTCCCTGTTCTCAGACTCTAATGAGACCAAAGACTTTCCCTCTACACTGTTTTCTGTTCTGTTCTGGTCAATGCACAAAAACTAAATCTCAAATGCATCTGATGTTTTTCAATGGTTTGATTTGATTGGCTGATGATACCAGTGTATCTCCCTGCAGTTGCTGCTATTGGTCTTCACTCTGATCAGAAGGAAACTGTGGGATCATGGGAGACTCGCTCTTGTTGCGGAGACTGATGTGTATGTGATGGCCAGTAGTGCTGATTCAAAAACATTACATAAAATGAGCAGCTTATATTATATTGTGTTGTATTGTATTATATTGTATTATATTATATTATATTATATTAGATTATATTAGATTATATTAGATTATATTAGATTAGACTATATTATATTATATTATATTATATTATATTATATTATATTATATTATATTATATTATATTATATTAGATTATATTAGATTATATTAGATTATATTAGATTATATTAGATTAGATTAGATTAGATTAGATTAGAGTAGACTATATTATATTAGATTAGATTAGACTATATTATATTATATTATATTATAATATATTATATTATATTATATTATATTAGATTATATTAGATTATATTATATGTTATATTGTATTATGTTATATTATATTAGATTATATGTTATATTGTATTATATTATATTATATTATATTATATTATATTATATTATAGTATATTAGATTAGATTAGATTAGACTATATTATATTATATTATATTATATTATATTATATTATATTATATTATATTATATTATATTATATTATATTATATTATATTATATTATATTAGATTATATTAGATTATATTATATTAGATTATATTAGATTATATTAGATTATATTAGATTATTTGTTATATTGTATTGTATTATATTATTTTATATTTTATTAGATTAGAATAGATTAGATTATATGTTATATTGTATTATGTTATATTATATATTAGATTAGATTAGATTATTTGTTATATTGTATTGTAATATATTATATTATATCATATTATATTATATCATATTATATTATATTATATTGGTTTTTGCAGGTTTGGCGATGGAAGAAAGCGGCGTTACAGTAGATTGACGTCATCCATGTCTGTTGAGGAGCCTGAATATGAGAAGGTGAGGGTAAAACTCTTAATTATATTCATTGTGACATCAGTAATAACATAATTTAATAATTAAATCAATAAAACATTTTTCTACTCTCCTGTAGGGTTGAGAAGAGCCCTTAAAATGTCAATATTGCAACAGAAATTAAACTATTAAACATGTGCAATACCCTTATTTAAATGTTATCAGACAATGATTTATATCTGGAGAGACTTTTTAAATGTGAATCCTTCCAAAATTTTACATTTTTTTTTACTCAACAGTAAACTTTATCTTGCATATAATAATAATAATAATAATAATAATAATAATAATAATAATAATAATAATAATAATAATAATTATTATTATTATTATTATTATTATTATTATTATTATTATTTAATATTTATGTATTTTATCTGGCATATTATTTATAATATTTACTTATACATATTATTGATTTTCGTGACTTTTAAACTCTCTCTCTCCTGTAGGGTTGTTGCTCCTGGCTCACGTTTATTGTCAATATGGAGTAAGTGACACTCAAAAACAATCATACAGCATTTGCCTGTTGTTATTTTAATGTTCTCCTGACCACAAATACGGAAGGCATCACAAGAAAGAGTTCATAAAATAAATGGGGAAGTGAAAGTGCTCTGTGTGTTTTGTGTGTTTAGTGAGACTTTGGTGCAGGAGAGATGTGGTGTGGACGCAGTACATTATCTGTCCTTTCAGAAGCATCTGGTCACTCTGCTCTTGATCATCTGTGTGCTGTCTGTGTCCATCATCCTGCCAGTCAATCTGTCCGGGGAGCTACTAAGTATCAGACGCACACAGACACATACACATTCACACATGTTCCTATATCCTGGTGGGGTTTCTCCTGTTCTCTGATTGATTACTTCAAACAAAAACAGCCTCATGATCGCGTCTGCAACTAGTACACGTCAGTCTATTCATTCATGAACTATGCGTGAAGTGAAAGTGAAAGTATCTCTTTGTGTATTTTTTGTGTGAACTATTTAATATATCCGCATAGTTGTCCAAATTAATGTCCTGTAAATATTTTATAACGGGATGCGCGGCCATACAGGAGGATCTAGTGAGGCTCAATGGTGTTTCTCTCATAGAATGTAAAATAAACTTGCATATGAGCTTCAGACGCGCTCTGGCGGAGCAATCTCCCTATAATATCCAGCTGCAAACTGAACCGCCATCAGGTCGTCGCATTTCAACAGATTTACGGTGTTTTACTGTGTTTTACATTTGTCTGTATATTTCTGAATAGTACCGGTAATAGATTTAATCGTTTATAATATTCAGTCAGTTCAGTTTAAAACAGAAGCTCAGACAGATGTGCCTTCAAAAATTGATCGGAAGTGGGCCCCGAAGTGAAAAGGCTGAGAAGCCCTGGTTTAAAAAGATTTTTTTGATATTAAAGTTTCCTAGAAGTAAGAACAATATTTGTTTAATTATTGCTTATTTTCTCTTATTCAGTAATCGAGGGGATATTTAAACATAATTTATGTTGTTGTTATCGTCAGATTTTCATCACTTTTTAAATTTATTTTTACATACAATATTAATAATAATAATTATAATATTTGTACCTTTATTTACAAATTTAATGTGTAATAATATGTGCTATACTTTTATTAATATAGATTTTTTATATGAATTATGTACCTGGACAACCTTGAAAAAAATGTAAGCATGGCTTGATTTGTGATTCTGTAATTTTCTGATTTTATTGCTGATTTGAAATGATTTGGCATGCTTCCTCAATGCTAATATAATATAATATAATATAATATAATATAATATAATATAATATAATATAATATAATATAATATAATATAATGTAATATAATATAATATAATATAATATAACAATCTAATATAATATAATATAATATAATATAACAATATAATATAATATAATATAATATAATATAATATAATATAATATAATATAACATAATATAATATAACAATATAATATAATATAATATAATATAATATAATATAATATAATATAATATAACAATCATAATATAATATAATATAATATAATATAATATAATATAATATAATATAATATAACAATCTAATATAATATAATATAATATAATATAATATAATATAATATAATATAATATAATATAATATAATATAATATAATATAATATAACAATATAATATAATATAATATAATATAACAATCTAATATAATATAATATAATATAATATAATGTAATATAATATAATACAATGTAATATAATATAATATAATATAATATAATATAATATAATATAATATAATATAATATAATATAATACAATATAATACAATGTAATATAATATAATATAATATAATATAATATAATATAATATAATATAATATAATATAATGTAATATAATATAATACAATGTAATATAATATAATACCATGTAATGTAATATAATATAATATAATATAATATAATATAATATAATATAATATAATATAATATAATATAATATAATATAATATAATATAATATAATATAATATATTGTGATCCAAAAATTCAACTCAGTCAGTTAATGAAAGGAATTTATACTGTCAAATATAGTATGGAACAAACTATGTTTCTGAGCAGCTCACTAGGCATTGAAAGGTTGATAGTAGTTTATAACCTCATGTACTGCAATCATATGACACATTTTCAAGCTCCTTTTCTTAGACTTGTGTTCTTCTCTACTAAAGAAAGAAAAACTAATACTGTCCACTGTGTTCCAGGCACTGATCCCTACAGTTTTGGACGGACCACAATAGGGAATCTTCAGCATGAGTATGTACTGCACATGTCTATGAGCACATATCTGTATGTTCTGTTTCTGTGTGTCTGTTTGAACTGGATTTTATGTGATGTATTTTCAGTGATAAGCTCCTTTGGCTGCACACTGTGTTTGCAGTTCTGTATCTTATGGTCACTGTGGTCCTGCTGAGGCGCTACACCTCGAAAATGAAGGGAACCAAGAGAGAGATTGTATGCCATCCTGCTATTTCTTTCTTTAATAACTCTTATAAGGACATTTTTAGCAAAGTGTATCTTGTATCAATGCTAAAAATCGTATTTAATTTATGTGTTTGTTGTTTTTATTTGTATATTTATGAATGAAATGTTCTTGCCATGAAAATAGCCTTTGTTGCTGACATGGCATTAAAAAAAAATTAATCATCATCATCATCATCATCATCATCTTTCTTTAATATACAGTGGTGTGTAAAAGTGTTTGCCCCCCTCAATCTACTTATTACTTTCACAGAAGGGTATGTAGTTTTGTATTTTGTTTTCTTTCAATAATAAAAACCTTCATTTCAGAATTTTTACTTGTTATTTTTGACTAATATTTAAGTTTGTTTGATGATCTGAAACATTAGAGTGTAACAAACTTGCAAAAACATAAGAAATCAGAAAGGAGGCAAGCACTTTTTCGTACTATTGTACACACAAGCTGGTTACTGTCAGTCTAACTCTGGCTTATGTTTCCGTAGGTCAGAAAAACCCTGTTTGTTAGGCCTTTACCCAGAACAGCCACCGACGACAGTATAAAAACTCACTTTGTGTAAGTAGAAGCGTTTTTCTGAGACTTCATTCCCTCTTCTGTATTTGTAGCTGTTCATCCAAACCTGTTTTCTATGACATCTTTGTATTATTTGTTGCATTCTGTGTTAATTAATCTTAGTTTTATTTTGTGGTGTTCCAGTAGAATTTCAATGTTACTTACCAACTAGAAGACCTATTGGTTGACATTACAGATATACAGTTGAAGTCAGAATTATTAGCCCCCCTGTTTATTTTTTTTCCCCAATTTTTGTTTTAACGGAGAAATTTTTTCAGCACATTTCTAAACATAGTAGTTTTAATAACTGATTTATTTTATCTTTGCCATGATGACAGTACATAATAATTGATTAGATATTTTTCAAGACGCTTCTATACAGCTTAAAGTGACATTTAAAGGCTTAACTGGGTTAATTAGGTTAACTAGGCAGGTTTGGGTAATTAGGCAAAGTTATTGTATAACGATGGTTTGTTCTGTAGACTATCGAAAAAAATAGCTTTAAGGGGCTAATAATATTGACCTTAAAATGGTGTTTAAAAAATTAAAAACTGCTTTTATTCTAGCCGAAATAAAACAAATAAGACTTTCTCCCTGAAGAAAAAATATTATCAGACATACTGTGAAAATTTCTCTGCTCTGCTAAACATCATTTGGGAAATATTAAAAAAAGAAAAAAAATTCTGATTTCAACTGTAGATTATACTTAATTAAGAGGTCTTTACGAATAATTTGGAAAATAATCAATATTCACCTCTTTTCATGACATAAAAATAATAGGAGTTCTCTTTTTGGTGCCTCTAATATACAGAAATAAAGGACTTTAATGCCTTAACATGTCTTTATTGGATATTTGTTTGCAGGGAGGCGTACCCTTCATGTCACGTGACTAGTGTTAACTTGTGCTATGATGTTTCCAAACTGATTGACGTAAACAAAAATAGGTGAGAATGACAATTTAACCTGATATTATTCATAGAAAAACAAATCCTTCTCTCAAGACATGCATGATCCAGTGTAATTTTATTGCAATTTGAATTAGTATTATGTTTTCATTTACTATTAAAGAAATAGGTAGCACTTCAAAATAAGGCTCCATTGGTTAATGTATTTACTAATGTGAACAAACTGTTTGTAATATATTTATTATGGTATTTATTTATGTTTGTTAATGTTATTAAAGTGAAATTAAGTTAACTGACAGTGCAATAACTAATTGTAACAAGCACAACTTTGGATTTTAATAATGCATTAATGTTAAACTATCATTAATAAATGATTTATAAAATTATTCTATATTTAATGTTATAAAATACATTAACTAATGGACCATTATTCTAAAGTGTCACCAAAAAAAACATAAATATCCTCTGTATGGTTTCATATTTTGTTATTAAAGTATTAAGTACATCAAGTTGAACTAAATAAAAATAAGAAATATTTCCTTCACAACAAGTTGAATTCTCGTTTTTGTGCTTTTATAGTATAATAATCTAATATTTTCGAACAGAAAACGGGCTGAAAGGAACCTGCGGCATTACAATAAGATACTGCAGCAACAGGGACGACGCGAGCTTATTAACCCTCGTCCATGCAGCCACTTGTGCTGCTGCTGTCAGCGCTGTCTGGGGTGTGAAGAGGTACGTTTTTTTTGATGCTTTAATGCTTTATTACATTATGCAATATAGGTCTTGCATGTCCGTAGTACATGTCTGTGTAGTATTAGCTCAAAATACCTCCTAGTTCATCTGTTTGCAAAGCAAAGTCATACTGTTTGCCTCTTAATGCAAATGAGCTCCTTTTCCCAAAGAGAGTGATGACTTTACAACTTGTGTTTCTGTTACTCTGGCAACAACAAACAAAACATCTGCTTGTGTTTTAAAGTCTTGTCACTTGAATCTCCTGATAAATATTTTGACATTACACACAGATAGACCGCATGTTGCGTTAAACTGTTTTTTTTTTACATCAGCTGTCAAATGTGGTTATGTCGAAAGCACCCAGAATGTACAACTTCAAGTAATCAGTTCAGTCAGTTTCAAAATGATGTTGCACTGGCATTCAGCAAGAAAATAAAAAATACATATTACATAACACCTGAGCGGCAGAAAAAACTATTAAAAACCTAAATAAAAAAATGGATTAATACGCTTTGTGATTCATAAATATGAAAAAATTGAATATATCAAATGTAAACCAATTCAAATCACAGAGGCAATGAATAAATGTAATTCTGTGATAATAGTTATGATGTGTGATGTGTAGTTATTTAACTGTTTATGATTTTAACATTTTTAGCTCATACTGGCTGTCAGCAATATTTTAAAGGGGACCTATTATGCAAAAATCATTTTGATAAGAGAGTTAAACAGTTATGTAGAAACAATGTGTGAACATATCCATCTTGTATTGGTGAAAATGAATTAATTCTATCCTAATTATATTATCTAGAAGCACTCTTGATATAAGAGAGATAACTTAAGTCATACCTGTCAACCCTCCTGTTTTTACCAGGATTCTCTCGTATTTTGCAGTTCTATCCTGCTATCATCCCGTAAAAGTATTTTCCCGTATTTCTCCCGTATTTTCAGTCTTTCTTTGAAGAGTGGCAAATAAACATTAAAGAGCCGAACCTCCCTATACGCAACCCTTATTGCCGAACCACCAGGGGCCGCCCCTTGCTCTTAAATGTGAGTCTGTTCTGTGCTTTCGCTTTGTTTATGGTGGGATTCCCTTTCCTTTTCATTACAGGTGTCGTCTCCCCTTCATATGCAATCCTCAAAGTAGTCATGTAGTGGTGCATGACTGTCAGCTGACACGCTCTATAGTGATAAATAGACACTGTTTATCCCTTATTATGGTGGCATATCCCTTATTTTTTATTGTTGACAGGTATGACTTACGTCCTGAATCTGCCACTATGCTGGCATTTGTAGCTCCGCCCTCTTTTTCAAAAAGAGCCCAATCTCATTTGAATTTAAAGGCACAGTCAACAAAACGGTACAATTTGTATCAAAGCCTAAAAGGAGCAGATTCAAAGACTTAAAAATATGTGTCAGGTATTTTGAGATGACACTTCATGGGGCATAATAGGTCCCCTTTAAAGTGTTGTCCTGGTCAAAGGTTTTTTTGTAACTGGATTTAAGCTGTCTCTGAACTGCACAGATCTGTTCCTCAGGCTTTGCTAATAATGTTAGTTATGCCTGTGTGTGTGTGTGTGTGTATATATATATATATGTGTGTATATGTATGTATGTATGTATATATATATATATATATATATATATATATATATATATATATATATATATATATATATATATATATATATATATATATATATATATATATATATATATATATATATATATATATATATGTGTATGTATGTATGTATGTATGTATGTATGTATGTATGTATGTATGTATGTGTGTATATATATATATATATATATATATATATATATATATATATATATATATATATATATATATATATATATATATATGTGTATATGTGTATATGTATGTATGTATGTATGTGTGTAAACTTTTGGTGAAGAAATCATGTGTATCAGTGTGTTAGATCTGTGAGGACAGCACTACTAACACAAATGTCAGGCTCCGACTACATCGATAAGAATGATTTCAATTTGGAGTATCGTCACGTTTATGTGAGAGAACTCAGAACTGCATTTGAGGGAGTTCAGAAACAGTGCTTACTGATATATCTGGAATGACTCCCTTTGGAGCAACCTTTTTCATGCTCAAACAACAGACGCACACACTAAAGCAAAAGTTCCCTTTATAAATGTGTGGTTGTTGTGTGTAGGTTGACGCTATAGAGTTTTACAGCTCTCAAGAAGCTGCTTTACACGAAGAGGAAGCGAGACTGAAGCAGAAAGAGCTGCATCCCCTGGGCATGGCTTTTGTCACTCTGCAAAATGAGTATATGGCCACTTAGTAAGTGCTTCATGCTCAGACTAATCTTCCTGTTTCAGGAAATGATTCCAAATATATATATATATAGATAGATGATATGATATGATATGATATGATATGATATGATATGATATTTATAAAATGCTGTAAATTTAATGTGTGTTTTTTTGCCATGAGCCAGAAAAGCTGATATGGCAATAAATTTGTAACTCTCTCTCTCTCTCTCTCTCTCTCTCTCTCTCTCTCTCTCTCTCTCTCTCTCTCGAAATAAAACAAAGTCTGGGGAACAATGATTTATAATGATCTTTGTGAAAATAATGATAATAAGATAATAAAAAATTGATAAATAATAAAAAAGATTAAATAAATAAGATTATTTTCCAAATGTCAAGGAACATCAGAGCATTTTTTTTTCTAGCAATATTTTTAAATTTAAGAAACTTTAGCTCAGTTAGTTTGGTTGTTGATTCATTTGATTGTCGTCGGTTTTTCCTCACAGTATTCTGAAAGATTTCAACGCTCTTGAGTGCGGAGGCGGAGCCAGGGGTGTGGTTGGAGAAGAAATGAGCAGAGGGATTCAATGTGGGTGTGGCCGGGAGCCTCAGCCGTCCACTAGAAGTGCAGAGCTGGGGGTGCCGAAATGGAAAGTGAATTATGCGTCTCATCCGCACAATATCTACTGGTATGTCCCATTCATTACACGCAGGATCCTGTGATGTGGAAAACACAGAGAGAAACATGTAAACTTGAATGCAAATGCAGTGGTTTTTTAGTATGTCAAACTGTCGTATATTATGGAGGCAACATCAAAAATGTTGAATATCAGAATGAATAGAATGTGAATTAAACAAAAGTAGTCACTGATGTCCTAATGAATATAATGCCTTTAAATGTAGAGTTGCAGATTCAGTTCAGATTTTCTTGTGATTTTGTTATCTGTGTACATGAAATTTCATGTACTAGAAGCACATTCAGACATGGAAGAGTGAGCTGAATTGCCTCGCTGAACAACAATAATGCAATTGTGTGCTTGTGTTAATTCACTTTCATATTTTAAAAAGTTATTAATGTTATTTTTATAGTATACATGCATGCTTTTTTGTGGACCAGAGGTTTGCTACAGTAGTCAACTAGTTAGTTAGTTACAATATTTCAGTTTTAACATTAATAAAATCATTCATGGTGCAGATTCCTAATCATTTTCACATTTTTATGTTTCCATTTTAGCCAAAATAAAACTGAATTTGAGAAAAAAGTCAAATATTCCCAGATTTTTTTACATGAATTCAATTAGCTAAACATGCGCTTTGATTACCAACGTTTATTTGTTTATAATTAAAATGTTAAATTAGTATATGGGGAAAAATAAAACACAGATTTCACAGAGCACGTACCTTGCAACATTATCTGTCTGTATTGCATATGACATTTAATAGATGAA
Organism: Danio aesculapii; assembly: GCF_903798145.1. Taxonomy (NCBI): domain Eukaryota; kingdom Metazoa; phylum Chordata; class Actinopteri; order Cypriniformes; family Danionidae; genus Danio; species Danio aesculapii. The sequence continues at coordinate 53,845,814 of NC_079438.1, forward strand.
TTGACCATTTGCACTTCTGCTTGTCATAATCCTGTGCTCTTTCAGGGAGAATTTATCCGTCCGGGGCTGGCGTTGGTTGCTGCGCTGTGTGCTGCTGAATACCGCACTCTTCCTCCTCCTGTTCTTCCTCACAACACCCTCCATCATAATCAGCACCATGGACAAGTTTAATGTCACCAAGCCCATATACTATCTCAATGTAAGTGACTGAACTCAGCTCATACAGCTGAAGTCTTCTTTTTTCCAATATTTCCCAAATTATGCTTAATGGAGCAAGGACAATTTCACAGTATTTCCTATCATATATAATATCTTCTGGAGAAAGTCTTATTTAGTTTATTTCAGCTTTACATTTTAATTATTATTATTATTATTATTAGCCCCCTTAAACATTATTTGTTTTTCGATTGTCTACAGAACAAACCACTGTTCTACAATGACTCCCAATTACCCTGACTTGCCTAATTAACCTAGTTAAGCCTTTAAATGTCACTTTAAGCTGAAAACTAGTATCCTGAAAAATATCTAGTCAAATATTATTTACTGTCATCATGGCAAAGATAAAAGAAATCAGTTATTAGAAATGAATTATTAAAACTATCATGTTTAGAAATGGCAGAAAGAAAAATGTCTTTCTGTTAAACAGAAATTGGGGGGAAATACATTCAAGGGGGCTAATAATTCTGACTTTAACTGTATATTATTGTGTACACATGGACTGCAGGGGTGTGAAGTGTGTGTTGTGTTTTTCAGAGCGCCATTATCAGCCAGTTCTTCCCCACTCTGATGCTGTGGACTTTCTCTGCCCTGTTGCCCACTATAGTCTATTACTCTACACTGGGAGAAGCTCATTGGACCAGGTAGACCACAGGGTGTCCACGGGGTCTAAGAAAGTTTTAAAATGGCTTACATTTCAAAAAGTACATTTTAAGCCTTAAGATGTCGTAAATTCACTGAAATATGGTGTTGTAGGCCTTAAATCACTTTAAACTTGTCCTAATTTTCGTTTCCATGTAAAGCTACTCAATTGGTGCAACCAACAATCCATTAAAAAAAAGTTAAACCAAAGTTACATTTATTAACTCTATTTGGTTTAATTCTCTTTCTTACAGTAACATTTAAGTATGTGTTTGAAAAATATGTGTTTGAATTTTAATGGGGCTAGTAAAAATATTTTCCACTGGCCATAAGCGTTTTGCCCTACATGGCTGAAATTTCCTTCATAGTGGTCTTAAGAAGATCATTAAAAGTCTTAAATTTGACTTGGTGAAACCTGCAGAAACCCTGCACCATCAAAGCACATACAGTCACTTACACACAAACAAGTTAGCTTTACTATAGTGTGCGTGTTTGTGCATAGGTCCAGTGAGAATATGAGCATGATGTACAAGCTGTACACCTTCCTGATCTTCATGGTGTTGATTTTACCCTCGCTGGGCCTCACCAGGTATTTATGTTCTTTCTTTCTTTCTTTCTTTCTTTCTTTCTTTCTTTCTTTCTTTCTTTCTTTCTTTCTTTCTTTCTTTCTTTCTTTCTTTCTTTCTTTCTTTCTTTCTTTCTCTCTTTCTTTCTTTCTTTCTTTCTTTCTTTCTTTCTTTCTTACAATATTAATACAAAATATCCTGTTTTATTATTTAGCCATATTGATATTCATAAGTCATAAAAAGATCCATTTTAAATCCTGAAATTTAATTTAAGTGTATAAAAATATGTAAATGTTTATTTATTTATTTATTTTCTTTCTCTCTTTCTTTCTTTCTTTCTTTCTTTTCATTTCTTTTTGTTTTTTAGTGTGTATTACACTATTAATACTGATTTTCTTTGTTTGTTATTCAGTCATACTGATATTCATATGTCACCAAAACAAAATCATATGAATTCTTTCTTTCTTTCTTTCTTTCTTTCTTTCTTTCTTTCTTTCCCTTAACACTACTACTACTTATTGTTATCATAATAATAATCATGTTGTTGTTGTTATTATTATTATTACAAATTGTGGAGCCCTTCAAAATAGCTAAGCTAAACTGGAGCTTAAGAAAATCTGTCAATTTTGTCAAGATATTATTTTATTTTGTCATTGTAATTAACCCCATTGCAATCCTTAATATCAATAATAATATTAAATGCGTAATACCACAATTATTCACAACTATGTTAATAAATCACAAAATGTGGAGCCCTACAAAGAAGACCATCAAATCAAAAGGTTAAAAATAGTTTTTAAATGTCACAATTTTGTTAGAAAATGTGTTATTCACCTCCCTGAAAATCATGCATTCCTATTGTTTCTTACCATAACAATAATCATTAATGTTAACCTGAAAAACTGCATCCACGTGTGACCTCTAGGTCAGATTAGTCACACATCGAAACCAAAAAATGAATTATTGTTTAACTTTAAATGGGAATAAAATGTTCTAATATTAAATATGTTAACAGACTCGTATGCTTTCTCTCTCCTCTCAGTCTGGACGTGTTTTTCCGCTGGTTGTTTTATAAGCAGTCTGAAGGCCAGCTGAGGTTTGAGTGAGTATCTTCTTCAGATATGTGCATTTATTTGCCCAAATTACAATAATTTTAGGACTTGCCCCTGAAAGCCAATTTCCTCTCTTTTGTGTTTGTATGTGTGTGTCAGGTGTGTGTTTTTAGCTGATCAGGGTGCGTTCTTTGTGAATTACGTGATCGCGGCAGCTCTGGTGGGCTCTGGTATGGAGCTGCTGCGGTTGCCAGGTTTACTGCTCTACGTTGTGCGTTTGGCACTTGCAAGTTCAGCTGCTGAGAGGAAATATGTTAAACAGGTCAGTCTGTGACTTTTCATTTTGCAAGAAATATTATTTGTGTATTTTCTAGCATCTGTCCGTGTCAAATCTGTTGATTACTCTAAAAATAAAACAGATTTTGTCCACGTCTATAGTCAGTCCTTTGTGTGAGGATGCCAGCACTGCACAATAATTCTAATGGAATTCAGACATCTGTGAATTTTCAGTTAATTCTAGAATTTAAATTAGTGTAGCAAATGAGATGCAAATTGTTTTTCAAAATTAAATGTAAGGGAATATTGTATGTAAATATGGAGAGGACGAGTGTTTAATTAAAACTACAAATGGACAAATACCTGCAGGATTGGGAGAAATGGGTTGTGCTTATGCCTTTACATTGTGTAAACTGATCTTCATATGTATTTGTTAATGTGACCTGTAAGGAAATATGTGACTAGTCAACTGTTTAAGTTCCAAAGTTATTGTTTTATATATATATATATATATATATATATATATATATATATATATATATATATATATATATATATATATATATATATATATATATATATATTTTATATATTTATTATTATTATTGTTGTTATTATTATTATTTCTTCATTAAATAAATAAATAAAAATAAAGTATAAAAAATTAAGCGTAAAAATATGTTAAATGGTGTAGATTTTAAAAGTGTTTGATATTAAATAATGTTTACTTATTGGTATTTAGATTAATTTAATATATTTAGTGAAATCTTTCCATGGTAAGTCAAATATGGTTATTTTTGAAGTTATTTTACCACTATGTACTAATTTTAATTTAATTTAATTTAATTTAATTTAATTTAATTTAATTTAATTTAATTTAATTTAATTTAATTTAATTTAATTTAATTTAATTTAATTTAATTTAATTTAATTTAATTTTATTTTGTTTTATTTTGTTTTATTTTGTACTTCTTTCTGGTTAGGATAGGTTATGTCTGAAAATTATCCGGATTATTCATACTGTGAATATAGTTATAAATAATATAATAATAGTATATAATAGTGAATAATATACTCAAATAATAACCCTGTTGGCTCTGTGATATATTGCTTGTGTCCAGCTATTCACAATCACTTTTATATAAATGCTCAATGCATAGTTATAATTATTCATTAGCCTGTGATCGTTCAATTAAGTACTGACATTTCTGGCATCCTTTAGGTTGACAATAAACCAGAATATTTGGATGGACTTAACTGAAATGTATTGCTGATATCTTGTGTTTGTGTAGAATCAGGCCTATGAGTTTCAATACGGAGCGATGTATGCATGGACTCTGTGTGTGTTCACGGTCATCATGGCATACAGCATCGTCTGTCCTCTCATCGTCCCCTTCGGTCTGACTCCTTTCATTTTGTACACAATATTAGGATGTGTGCATTTAAATTAACATATCAGCCATGTTTGCAGGTCTGCTGTATCTGCTGCTGAAACATCTGGTGGACAAACACAACTTGTACTTCGCTTACCTGCCCGCCCGCCTCGATCGCCAGGTCCACCTGGGAGCTGTCAATCAAGCGATGGCTGCACCAATCATATGTCTGATCTGGCTTTATTTCTTCTCTGTGCTCAGGACAGGTAACACTCACTAACACTATTGATTAAAGTGCACACATTATGCCAATTTTTCCCCCCTTTTTATTATTTAAATAGTCAAAAAACATACATTCATTAATCAACATAATTAACAACAGAACATAAATATAAACATAGTGCATTTACATTGTGTACATATAAACAAAGACAAACATCATCAGTACATCAGTACAATACAAGCAAAACCTGACATCAACATTATGCCAATTTAATGGTAGCTAATTTTCCTTCAGAACTCTCCCACAACAGATCCATACAAACAGGTTACACTTTAATTTTTACTACAATAGACACTGCAGTGAAAGCTCCATTCTCACACTTAGCAAGTTTACATCCATGCCAATACACTGCAATTCTGGATTAACATCTATGTTGATCCTGAAACATAATTTTTATCATCATCATACCCCTAAACCCATCCTTTAACTGTAAGGATTTAACCGTTAAATGCATCATAACAGTCTTATGATCCATCATAAAAAGAGACACTGCTCGCTGCAGAGCCATTTGAGCTCCAGCGAGGGGGAGCTTGAGCTCTCGCCCCTCCTCCTGTAAGCTGTTTTAATGCGTACGACCACCCCACCCCTAACCCCAGTGACATCACTTGTAGAAGAAGTGCAAGGATGGAGGAGCTGGAGCTCAAGCTCCCCCTTGCTGGAGCTCAGCTCTGCCCAAGTGGCTCTGCAGGGAGCACCACTTGTAAAAAAAAAAACCTGTTCTCTCAGTTTACATGCATTGCAAGGCTTTATTAATAAATCAGTTTATCTCCTGGTAGTAACATCAAAACATAATCATTTGCTGTGAGTGTTGTGTTCAATAAGAAGTGTGTTAAATAAATAATTCAAAACCGAAGAAGAGTATTGCAACACATCAGCGTGAATGCTCGACGTTTTCATATATTATACAGCAGTTTGATTGTAGCACTTCAACTCAAACTATTTTATAATTCTTTTGGGTCAAGACCGAGTCTGAGATTGTAAATAAAGTATTTATTTGTTGAATTTGTGTCCTCACAGGCTTCATGACGGGAACTTCATTGTTTACGCTAGTGGTTTTGTGTATTACCGTCTTTATCTGCATAAGTTACACCTGCTTTGGACATTTCAAATATCTCAGTCCACACAACTACAACGTAAGCAACCCTATTCTGGCTTTACAATGCTTGTTATAATTGTTGTGATTTAACTAATGAACCGATACTGTATTGTAGTTTTTATCTTTATATATATTTTTTAAATTTCGTTTTAAGATTGTCGTTTTATAGAGTGTTTTTTTATTAGTGTGTTAGTTATTTTATGATGTATTTAAGGGACAGTTTACCCTAAAAGGACAATTCTGGCATCATTTACTCACACTTTACACGTCATAAGCAATAATGGGTTTCTTTCTTCTGTTAAGATATTTTGAAGAAAGTTGGAAACCTGTAACCATTAACATCCACAGTATTTGTTTTTCTTTCTATAAAAGTAAATGATTACAGGGTTTTCAGCTTGTTTTCAAAATATCTTATACAGAATATAAAACAGAATAAAAAAAACAGGTTTTTAACCACTTGAGTTTGAATAAATAGTGAGCAATTTGTTTTTGTGAACTATCCCTTTAAACAAAAACATTAAATAGCTTGGAAAATTAGCTGATGAAGTTAATTTAAATGATATATTTCACTTAGGGCTGTGCCTATAAACAATATTATATCGAATCGCGACAATTTATGTCAATAACAATGATAAGCTCTGCACTTTTTTACTCTATATTGATCTAAGAGCCAATCACAGCAGAAATGTGCAACAATGGGAATCTAAAAGTGTGTTGATATTAGGGATGTGCCGAATTTTCAGCCACCGAAAGTTTATTAGCTGAAAGAAAATGCCTTAAAAAACGAGGCGATCAAGCGTTTGCTGTTGCTGGTGCTAAACTCTGGAACACTCTACCAATTCACATTAGACTTTCCCCCTCCATTTCTGTCTTTAAGTCAGTTTTAAAGACCTATCTATTTTCTCTCGCTTTTAATACTCATTGATCACTGTTTAATTGCGTTTATCTGTTAAATGTTCTGCTTTCTTCTCTGTCTTTAGTACTCCTATGTACAGCACTTTGGTTAACCTTGGTTGTTTTTAAATGTGCTTTATAAGTAAATATTGTATTGTATTGAAAATATGTTACGCCATTTAATAGACCCTCTTATTTTTGTGGCTTCAGTCATTGTTGCGGGACCCTTTTGAATCTGGAAGCATTGGAATATATATCATTATCATTCAATATGTAAATTAATTATTGAGATTGCGTTTTGGACATATCGCCCAGCCCTAATTTCACTTAATCCTTATTGGCCCTTTGGCTAGTGTATGTCACTTTGCATATAAACATATGCTAAATGCATAAAGTTATTATACACTGTAAGAAATGCTGGGTTCCACACCGATTTGTGTTGGGGCAACATGAAGGAAATAAGTTAACTTAGTAGTTTTTAGGAATGTAAGTAGATTGAACATAAAACAATTAAGTTGTCCCCTAATATACTAATAAATTGTGTTCTTTCAGCTAAATTTAAATAAGTAGTTTGAACATACTGCAAATGTCATGTTTGAGTGTACACACTATATATATCTGTGTCATTCAGGTTAAAGAAGAAGATGAAGATGCTGATAGAGTTTCAGAGAGCTCATCCGGATTGGCAAGTTTCACATTTATAAATCCCAAACTGTCACACATCTTGTTTTCAATTCTGATCGATTTCAAAATGACCAACTTTCCTTTCTTTCTTACTTTTACATAGGTTTATCTTCCCAAAGTGTTGAACCCTGATGCATCGTTTGAGTCTTCAGATGAGTGCAGCCCTAGTCATTCATACGGGACGACAGACATAAGCCCACAATTCATCGGGACTGAGGAAAGCTCTCCAGACTCGGATATATAGCAGCAATAATCAGGCAACGTATCGAGCAATCGCTGGTCTGGAGGAAACGGTTATTCGCAGATTTAGGAGCTGGAGAGGTCAGTGTGGAGATATGGAGGGGGATTGACTGAAAAAGATTTCGAAGGGAAATAAAATTGCACTCCTGTTTTTCACGCACACTGCCATACCTGCCATACAACAAACATAAAGGATTTTTTTGGGAATCGATACTTTATATCCAAAGAATTGCCAGCCAAAGACACGGTCCAAACATTTCTGCATTACAAAAGCAGCTTTGGCAGTGAGCGCTTTCCAAATAGCACAAATATAACATCAAAAGTCATATGAACACTTGAACTGATGCTTGTGCCTTGTTGGAGACAACTTAACACACTTTATAACTGTACGTTTTTGTGTGTGTGATGCTTTATGATTTTTTAAAGCAGAGTTTTATACAGATATGTTAATATATTGATATTAACAAACAGAGCTCGAGACTCAGTGGCCTTCATTAGCATTTTTGCATTGTTGTGCAAGTACTGTATGTGACCGGGTGAACAGAAACTGTGTTTGAAGACTGCTTCACTAGGTGGCACTGTTGCTCTCTGATTGTTCTGTATTTCTCAGAGCGATTTAGACCAAAGCAGAGAGACATGTAAAGCTTAAAAGTTAAGCTCAGTATTTCTGGCATGATGTCTAGAGAAAATAATGGAGACAAGAAATAAAAAGAATTTGCAGTGAAGCATAAACAGGTTACGCATAAACCTTAAAATACACACTGCTCACAAGACGTTTATGTGTTAAGATGAGTCTAGTGTGATAACACCGCATGCTGATCATGCCTGTGTAAAGTTCAACTTCAGTGTCATGACCAGGTTAACAGAAAGGGACTGTTTACATCAAATTAATTAAAACTACTGTAGCTAGAAAGACATCCGTGTACAAAAGTGATCACACTTACATTTTCGATCTTTTTATATGCTTCACATGATAAAACAGGCATTAGTTAATTATTTATGTGGGTCCTATATTGCTTTTTTATACGCTTGCTTTAGTGTATAGTCTTGAATAGTGTATAGTGTAGTCTTGAGTTTCATTTGGGAACGTATGTCCTAATTTTCTAGATTTAAATAATGTTACTTTAAGAGCATCGTCATTAAACTGTTACCAACCTAATATAAAAATCACATGTGATTATTTCCGTTTACAGACAGAACCAACATCGTGTGAACTTGATTTTGTCTGCTGTTGACAGAGCCTTGTGTGTATTTGACGGACAATCTCAAATCAGTGACTGAAGTTCATCCAGATTGTTTTGTTTGTTTGTTTGGTTGATAGAGTTACTAAAGCACAAGCTGTAAAGGCTCCGCCCTCTTCTAGAAAAGGGGGTGGGGGCAGCAGCAGCTCATTTGCATTTAAAGAGACACACATGCAAATGGTGTAATTTTGTTCACACAGCATGGTATAATAAGTAATCTTTGAGTTGGAACTTGGTACACACATTTTGGGGACACTTGTTAGATTTACATGTAAAAAAGGTATGATTTGACCTCTTTAAACATCAACAAATGGCATTTTTAGTTTCAACTGAAATGCAATGAGAAGATCTGAATGTGGATTTGAAACTTTTGGTATTGTTTCCTGTATGTGTGTGTTTTAGTTCTGTATATTTATCATATTAATGGAACAGAAACCGAATTGTAGTGTCTGATCATTTAACCGGCTCAACCTTTGCAGTTCTGCAGTCTTAAGCCTCAGATTTTCCTGGAAATGGTTGAATGAACTTCCTCCAAACACACACACACACACACTTGACACATTTCTCCTGACGGCGGTTTTCAGCTCATTAGTCAGGATAGAGCGAAATCGTCTTATTTTAACACCATAAGTAGTCCATAAACTCTGTGGCCCGAGTGACCAGCTACAAACGCCAGGATCAGTGTTCAGAACTCCATAAGAACAGTAATTGATCTAATGAGTGTGTGATTTAAGATGTTGAAGGTCTATAAACACACAGTGGTGACAATAGTGAAGGTTACTGATACTCTATACTGATAAAAAAAAAAATTTGTAACCTGTTGTTACTATATATATATATATATATATATGTGTGTGTGTGTGTGTGTGTGTATAGATAGACAGACAGACAGACAGACAGACAGGTAGTTGGGTATCACCCTGTAATATAATGTTAACAAAACATACATGGTAGTGTTATAGTCATTTTTTGTAAATTGTTATTGGTACCAGCTGGTTCTTTAACTCTCAAGATGCAAGATGTTTTATGGCACCCTTTATTAAAAAAACCTTTTATTCTTTTGTTAGGATTTTTTCTTTTTCCCATGTGGATTTCAGTATGTAGTAGGATCTCATGCTTTACCACTCTAGAGGTCACATGTTAGGTGTAAAGCACATATGAACAATCATACAAATAAAAACGATATATATTTATATAGCTTGAGTTTAGTCTGTGCAAGCCAGAAACGAAAGCGTTTACTGCATTTGACACCATGATAAACCCTTTAGAGCATTAATAAATGCAAATGCCCATATGCTACTTTAGACAAAAGATGCATGTGCATCAAATAAAGCATTTCAGTAATTCTTTAAAAGGCCCGAAAACCGACCAGAGGTCAGGGTTGCACTGAATGGTGTTTGCTGAGGGCCTCATGGTGGCAAAACTCCCAGACCAATGAAGCATTTTTGTTATAAAGTGAATCAAGTGTTGGCAGCTGTAGCGAATCCAGATGAACCTTATTGTACCTCTACAAACAGCTGCTGGAGGCCTGGATATAAGCCAACTATTAGCGTAGTAAATAAACATGTATTTTATTAGATTTGCTCGCAAAGACGAGATTCACGGTTACAATTCCTCATGTTCCTGCAAATGGATTTAAACACTACTATCACTAAAATACAACATAACCCTTTTTTAGCTATCTGTGTTGCAGACATGAAAGATCCCTTTTATTATTTATTTAGTATTTGAACTACTATCGGAGTTACAAAAATACTGAATATTTTCAAAGAACATTTGCAAACATTGGGAACATGGACAAACAACATTCATTCATTCATTCATTTTCTTTTCGGCTTGGTCCCTTTATTAATCTGGGGTCACCACAGCGGAATGAACCGCCAACTTACACAGCATACGTTTTACGCAGCGAATGCCTTTCCAGCTGCAACCCATCACTGGGAAACACCACATTCTTATGATTATTTTTATCCTATAAAGTTAAATAGTATTCTAAATGGTTAAGTTTACAATTTTAAATGGGATTTAACATGTGCGGCAAGATCAGTGTCCTGACCTAAACCCAAATGAAACATTGACTCCATCTCCCTAAAAGCAATGCGAAAGTTTATCCTTTGTTTTACCCAGTGTATTTTGCATTGTTTTTTCAGCACAGGTCTTTGAATTTCATCTTGCGTTTCTGCAGGCCAGTCTGAATTTCTTTTCATATGTTGTGCATCAACAATGATTCTAAACACATAATAGCTAAGCCTTTCTGTCACAGTCGCCACGCCCCCAAACCCTTGCTATTGGTCAAAAGTGATTGACAGAATTAAGTGGACCAGTCTCAGTGTTTCGAGGGTGCTCGAGGGGGATCAGTGTTTACACTTTTGGGGGAGATATACCCATGAATGGCGCACTCATGCTAGTCAACGAACAATAGTTGAGAATTCATTTTAATATCAAAAAACTGAATGTCATAATGAGCCATAAAGTGACACTTTAGATTATAAACTGCTCATAAAACATCATTGTAGTGACTTTTGCTAAATAAAATTCACAAAATTTAATGATATTGCAAGGCAAGCGCTATATTTATATAGCACATTTCATACACCATGGCAATTCAAAGAGCTTAACATAAATGAATCATTCAAATAATCATACAATAAGTATAAGAAATAAAAACAAAAAAGAATTAAAATGATACAAAACCAATTAAGCATGCATTAATACAGGTTTAAAAGGGGCAAAAAGAGATTAATCTTGTAAAGTTGGTATCTACACAATGTGGAACCTGTCATGTAGCTCAGATCACATGTTTGAATACGGGGACACGTTCACACACTCAATGGCTCGTCTCCAGCTGCGTTTAGTCTTTCAAACTACAGGAACTAATTATTGTCGCGCTTGTATATGGTGCCTCGAAATACCCCAAAAGATGATTCATTCTTCCATTAACGCAGACGAAGATGTTTCCTCCTCTCCTCCCTTCTTCTCTCCTCTTTTCAGATGCTCCACGCTCTTTTGGGAAGCCATGATTGATGCCCGTGACCCGGTGACCTGGAGTGCGTTTGACTGATCTCTATGCCAGCCAACCACAAAGCCCGACGCCGTTGATTTCCCCTTCTGATCCCTCCCTTTTGTCTGCGGGGATTATTCCCATGGCAACGCTGGTGGTCTGTAAGGTAACGTTCTCAGAGCTCGGAGTAATAGACCCTCACCAGGCCCTGAGGGTAAACTTATTCCACTTCACCCAGACAGACTAATAGCAAAGTTTCATTTCTTTGCCAGACGTCTCTTAAGGTTTGTGGAGGGGAAGAAAGCGAGACAGAGATAAACGAGGGAAGAAACGGGGAGAATTTCCAGGGCTTTTGCTCTGCTATCTGATCATCAACAGAATCTGTAATTCTACAACACTCTTTTTGTCTTAAAGGGATAGTACACACTAAAATGAAGACCGAGAGCATTACTGCTCACTTATTTTTATCAACAGAGCTTGTTCTAGAAGTAATCTTTCTATATTGATTATAGAAGAACTTTGGTAAAGTCTTAAACCAAACCAATCGGCTTCAAAATCTTTCATTTTACAACATTTTAGGAGTTTTAAAGGACATCTTATTTGATGAGATTGAGTCTGTGTATCATTTTTTAACAGTCCACCTAGAAACAAAGGATATGTATAAATGACTTTCTGTCTGAAATAATTTTTTATGGTGTAAAAAGCTCAATAAAATATACAAATCAGTTTATCAGTAACACTTTACAGCAGGGGTGTCCACACTCAGTCCTGGAGGGCCGGTTATCTTCAAAGTTTAGTTCCAACCTCAATCAGACACACCTGGGCTAGCTAATCAAGCTCTTACCAGGCTTTCTAGAAACATCCATGCAGGTGTGTTGAGGCAAGTTAGAGCTAAAATCTGCAGGACACCGGCCCTCCAGGACCGAGTTTGGACACCCCTGCTTTACAGTAAGATTGTATTAGTTAATGTTAGTTAACTCATTTACTAACATAAACAAACAATGAACAGTACATTTAATACAGTATTTGTTCATGTTAGTGGATGTTGGTTAATGAAAATACAGTTGGTCATTGTTAGGTCATGTTAATTGAAGGTGCTATGTAAACAAGCATGCATTTGGATGTTAATGATGCATTAGTAAATGTTGGACTATAATTAATAAATGCTGTACAAGCGTTGTTCATAATTAGTTCAGGTTCGCAAATACATGAACTAATGAAACCTTATTGAAAAGTGCGACCTGTTTATCATTCACTTGCAGATGTAGTATTATTAATCAGAATCAGTAAGAGCTTTATTGCCAGGTATGTTCACACATACGAGGAATTTGTTTTCGTGACAGAGCTTCTACAGTGCAACAGGATTACAGAGACAGGACAAAAAACAGATAACAAATATATATAAAAAAATAGAAGTAAGTAGTGAATGCAAATATACAAATTGACAAGTGTATGTACATGTTTATTACTATATACAACGTTATATGTGCAGCTGTTATGTGCAAATTGGCATGTAAAGTGTGTTGTTAAATAAGTGTATATGTGTATAAAAGTGTATATCAAGTGTTCATGAGATGGATTGCCTGAGGGAAGAAACTGTTTCTGTGTCGGGCTGTTCTGGTGCGCAGTGCTCTGTAGCGTCGACCAGAAGGTAAAAGTTCAAAGAGGCAGTGTGCTGGGTGTGAGGGGTCCAGAGTGATTTTGGCAGCCCTTTTGCTCGCTCTGGATAAGTACAGTTCTTGGGGAGTAGGAAGGGTTGTACCAGTGATTCGCTCAGCAGTCCGAACTATTCGACGTAGTCTTTGGAGGTCGTATTTAGTAGCTGAACTAAACCAGACAGTTATTGATGTGCAGATGACTGATTCAATGATGGAGGTGTAATATGTAGTTTAATCAAATCGTTTTAATTACACATTATGAATACGTGTACATCAAATGATTCAACATTTCATTTACATATTATGGATTGTGTAAATAAAATATGAAATCATTGTCGTTTTGTGATTTTTCCCAGTACAGGGTTGTGACTAGAAGGGCATCCGCTGCATAAAACATTTGCCGGAATAGTTGGTGGTTCATTCCGCTGTGGAAACCTCTGATACATCAGGGACTAAACCGAAGGGAAAATGAATGAATGTCATTTTGTGATATATTTTACACTTAAAATAATGCAGTACACACTAGAAAAAACCCAACACATAATACTAAAGGAGTCAGTGCACCTATAACGCCTTATGAATGCTGACAATCACTCACGTTGATATCTATCTTTGCAGACTTGCATGAGACAGATCTGTCCAAAGAGATGAAATACAGCCATGTTTGCTTCCTCTCTTCCTCATCCTCCTCTTCCTGCCTGCAGTGTGCCGTGAGTTATAGGCATGGGCGGCTGTGATGTTTTCTCCATTAATCTCCGCTGAATGAGGCTGTGTGTCTTGTGTGCGTGTTCAGCTTGTGCGCCGCTAACTCAACGGCTCTTTGTGGCTCATCACTCTCTGACAGCGCTGAGGAACCATCACTAATCACAGTAATGCAGAGCTTTACACTTCACACCTGTATCAGAGGATGCTTTTCAAGATCCACAAGGGTAAGCCATAGAGCAGACAACGCAACAACTGAATAAACGCATAAGGAATTAATACAGAAGTACTCTTCATTGATCATGCACACATAGACATCACCTATATACTATATAACTGCAGGTTAATTAGGTTTATATATATATATATATATATATATATATATATATATATATATATATATATATATATATATATATATATATATATAGATATATATATATATATATATATATATGTATATATATATGTATATGTATATGTATATATATATATATATATATATATATATATATATATATATATATATATATGTATATATATATATGTATATGTATATGTATATATATATATATATATATATATATATATATATATATATATGTATATATATATATATATATATATATATATATATATATATGTATATGTATATATATATATGTATATGTATATATATATATATATATGTATATATATATATATATATATTATATATTATATATATATATATATATATATATTATATATATATATATATATATATGTATATGTATATATATGTATATGTATATATATATATATATATATATATTATATATATATATATATATATATATATGTATATGTATATATATATATATATATATATATATATATATATATATATATATATGTATATGTATATATATATATATATATATATATATATATATATATATATATATATATATATATGTATATATATATATATATATATGTGTATGTAATATATATATATGTGTATGTATATATATATATATATATATATATATATATATATATATATATATATATATATATAATATATATAACTTTAACTGTTAAAAGCTGTTAGTTACTAGTCAATTAGTTAAAGTTATTAGTAACTATTAACCTTAACTTTTCTGAATTTGATTGTAATGTTCATTTACTTTTTTTGCCTGCTTTTACAATGGTTAATATCAGACCTGTATCCTGGGGGGATTCAGGTGGTCTCTACTCACCAACGAAGACCCAGAATTTGGTCCATACATGAGCTCATTTGTCCTATTTTGACGGCTATGTCATAATAAATTAAGGCAATAATCCATCGAAGAAGAAGGCTTTAAGACCAAGCAGAATCATGTGTTTGCTGTCACTTCAGCATGACTGAGGAAAGTCGAATTTGCTGGCCAGTTTGTTATTTAAATGAAAGCTATTTAAATGTCTAGAGGGTTTTATAATTGTAATAATATAATTGTTTTCGTATTCCTTCATTCTAAATCTTTAGGAAATGTTTTGGTACTTTAAAATTGTGGTTATGATGACCATCTGACAAGCTAATCCAGCAAAAAGTAGTGCTTAAAATGTCAATAAAATGCAGCCTCTTTAAACCTCATCATTAAAAATAAAATGAAGCGAATAACTTCTAAGAGCTCCACTTTTGAAGAATAAAAGAACCACTCTTATTCATCAGGCTGGCAACGGGCCTGAATATGCATTACATTTATTAATAATTATCTTGTAAACTTTCATGACAGGTAACCACTTTCAACTCAAAGCAATCTGTCTGTCATGCTGCATAAATACTTGATTTACTTTTACCTACCTAAATTTAAATAGTTTCGATTTTGTTCGTTGTCAACCTGAGAATACGAGGTAAAATGTTTTAATTATAATTCAAATAAAGCAATATCACATGAAATAATAAAAACAATTCTCACATATAAAATAATGCAAAAATGTGATCACAGGCATTCATTTAAACCAGATTGCTGCAGTATAGAGCAGATTAACCAAAAACAGAATTAATGCATATAACAAATTAAAAATGAGCTCATTAAAGTTGATTTATGTCTATTTTGCATGCTATTACAGTGTTTAAAATGCATTGCATTTGTTAATAATTACCTTTTAAACTTCAATGTCAGTTACCATTTTCAGAATAAATAAATCTGTCATGCTGCATAAGCACTTTTATTTACTTTTACCTGCTTGTATTTAAATACTTTAGTTGATTGTCACCATGACAATACGCGGTAAAATATTTTTAAAATTGTAATTACAATTAGGCAAAAATGCAATCACAGGCATTCATTTAAACCAGATTGCTGCAGTATAGAGCAGTCAAACCAAGAACAGAATCAATGCATCAGAAACTAAAGATGAGCTCATTAATAATTGTCTTGTATGCTTTCATGATGGTTTACCATTTTTTGTCATGGAAGTTTAGAAGAAAACTATGAATAAATGTAATGCATATTTAACACTGTAAAGCAGCATCAATATCAATGAGCTCATTTTTAAATTCTTATGCTTTTTTCTGGCTTTGGTTGGTGCTTTGTTTGTTTTTTAGCTCTTTAATTTTTTTACACTCTATACTGTAAGTACTTGTATTTAAATAGGATAGCTTTTGTTCATCGTCAACATGAGAATTTGAGGTAAACTGTTTTTAATTGTAATTAAAGTAATGCAAAAATGCTATCACAGGCATTTTATTAAACCAGATTTACAAATCTAAACGTATTGCATTGTGACTGTTTTTTTTAAACAATTTCTATGTAAATCATGTAAATGAATTATTATTATTATTATTATTATTATTATTAATTTATGATAAAGATATCAAATTATATCATAATGCATAAATACTTCAATTTATTTATTTGTTTGTTTATGTATTTTATTCATTTACTTGCATATTATTTTACATTTTTAAGTTATTAATGATTTATACATAAAAATGTAGATTTTTTTTAACCCTCAAACAAATAGATCGTAGGAAAGCTTATTTATTCAGCTTTCATATGATGTATAAATATTTTTATTTTAAATTACCCTCTATTAAAATCTATTTTAATAAATAAATACTTGCATTTAATAGATAAATAAATGTATTTATTCATTTTAATAAATAATTTTTTTTACAAAACAAATATTTTTAAGCATTTTAAACATTGAATAATCTTTCATACCTTCTCTAAATAGTCAGTGTGCACCTCTAGTGTCTCTAAGTTGCGTGTATTATAAATTATTATTAAGTTCAGTATAAAGACACATTTTATAATGGTGCATAATAAATACTTCACATGAATTTATTTCTTTATTTTATGAATTTACATGAATATTATTTTATTTTTTTAAATAAAACGATTCTTTAATTAAACGTACAATAATGCCACAATGCAAAGCAAACACATATAAATAAATGTAGTATAATAAATGCCTTTATGGTACATGAATACATTTCAGATTAAATATTTGATGCTTTTAATATTCTTAATCTTATTTAATATCAATGCACAAGCAAATAAACTAATTAAATAACGTTTCCCTTTTTTCTCTCTTAATATTCTTCCAGATAACTCCTGAAAGCCGAGATGGCACTTCCCTCTGGACTTGTTTTTGTCATTATGTTAAAGCGTCTGCCGTGCACAGCCTCTGTCCTGACACACATAAACATGCTAATGTGTTCTCAACAGGCAGCTGACTTCTCCT
Organism: Danio aesculapii; assembly: GCF_903798145.1. Classification (NCBI taxonomy): domain Eukaryota; kingdom Metazoa; phylum Chordata; class Actinopteri; order Cypriniformes; family Danionidae; genus Danio; species Danio aesculapii. The sequence continues at coordinate 53,863,455 of NC_079438.1, forward strand.
GTCACCCGTGGCCGATGTTAACAGCACTAGTTCACACTTATAATGTGTGAAGCGCCTGTATCACGCAGAGGGCATCAGGTCAGACTGAACACACATCCTGCCAGCTGTGCCACACGCTTCCTGTTTGTCCATCTCGCTGTCATCTGTGCAGAACGCTGACAAAAAGAGTTACCATATTGCACATATCCAACCCCAATTCTGAAAAAAATGAGGACATTATATATGGTTTATAAATTCTCTTTAATCTATCAAAGTTCCTTTGAGGCCTTAAATATTTGAGTAACTGTTTTTGTGTAGTGTATTCTATACATTCAAAACATTATTTAGTCATTATTTTATGAGCTGAAACAACACAATCCTTGAGACTTTTTTTGGGACAGCATTAAGAGTTTTGTAGAACCCTGAATGTATTCAAATGTACATTCGGTCTGTCTGTCGTTCTATCCGTCTATCTATCTATCATTCTATTAATTGTACTATCTATCTCTGTCTATCTGTTTTTTCTATTGTTCTGTCTGTCTATCTGTCTGTCTGTTTGTCTGTCTGTCTATTGTTTCATCTATCTATCATTTTATTTATTTATCATTCTATTGATCGTTCTATCTATCTGTCTGTCTATATATCTGTTTATCTATCATAGATAGATAGAATGATAGGTAAATGGATAGAATGATTGGTAGATGAATAGATGGATGGATGGATGGATGGAATGATAGATGGAATGATAGATAGATGGATAGAACAATTGATGGATGGATGAATGGATGGACAGATAGATGGATAGGCGTATAGAACGATAGGTGGATGGATGGATGGATGGATGGATGGATAGAACAATTGATGGATGGACAGACAGATGGATAGACGGATAGAACGATAGGTGGATAGATAGATAGATAGATAGATAGATAGATAGATAGATAGATAGATGGATGGATGGATGGATAGATAGATAGATAGATAGATAGATGGAATGATAGATAGATGGATAGAAAAATACATGGATGGACAGCCAAATAGACAGACCGACAGACAGACAGATAGACAGACAGATAAATAGGTGGATAGATAGATAGATCGATAGGTGGATGGATAGATAGGTGGATGGATAGATAGGTGGATAGATAGATAGGTGGATGAATAGATAGCTGGATGTATGGATAGTACAATTGATGAATGGATGGACAGACAGACAGATGGATAGACGGATAGAATGATAGGTAAATAGATAGATGGAATGATAGATAGATGGTTAGAACAATACATGGATGGATAGATAGATAGATAGATAGATAGATAGATAGATAGATAGATAGATAGATAGATAGATAGATAGATAGATAGATAGATGGAATGATAGATAGATGGATAGAACAATACATGGATGGACGGACAAACAGACAGACAGATAGATAGATAGGTGGGTAGATAGATAGATAGGTATAGATGGATGGATGGATGGATGGATGGATGGATGGATGGATGGATAGGTGGATGGATAGATAGGTGGATGGATAGATAGGTGGATAGATAGATAGGTGGATAGATAGATAGCTGGATGTATGGATAGTACAATTGATGAATGGATGGACAGACAGACAGATGGATAGACGGATAGAATGATAGATGGATAGATGGAAGGATAGATAGATGGTTAGAACAATACATGGATAGATAGATAGATAGATAGATAGATAGATAGATAGATAGATAGATAGATAGATAGATAGATAGATAGATAGATAGATAGATAGATAGATAGATAGACGGACAGATAGAGAGATTGCTATTGTTTTTATTATTTATTTATTGAAATGCATTCAAACTAAATTTTGGAAGCATTTTAATCATTGAATAAACTTTCATTCCTCCTCTAAATATTCAGTTTGTTCCATACACTGTAAATAAACAGCTTTTCTCCACTGATCTAGTATGACTAGTATAAATTTTCAGTGGTTTGCAACTGTATTGTATCTGAGTCACTATAGCAACAGGCTGCCAGGGCTTTTGTTTACATAGCAACCACAGAGTCACCGGAGAGAGAGGCTAATTAGCTTGCTAGCTTCAAGTGAACTTAATTCAGATCATTCAAGTATTAATCACAAATTTCTTGTGAATGTAGATTGATCAGTGAATAGATCGAGATGGACTCTGATTCTCTGCATTACTCTCTGGATTTAGCTGCTGCTAATGGTTTGACTCTGAGCAGTGAACAGAGGGCCGCTCTTCAATCCTCTCTGCTTATAGTCAAGAGAAATTACAAGTTCAGCCGGGTTTTGTTTTGGGGAAAGATTTTGGGGATAAAATGTGACTATTTTATTGCACAAGGAGTTGAAGATGATGAACTGAAGAACAGAAAGTCCCTGTATAGGTAAGAAATGTTGCTTGTGCTTATGAGTATGTATATTTAGTGTATGTTAGCTCATATTTAAGTTTTTATTAATAGTTAAGAATAAGTTTTACTTTTTCCAAGTTATTTTTAAAGGTTTAACAATTTTTGTTGTGTTTTTGTCACTTTTTTTAAATGATCCATAATGCATTATATATATATATATATATATATATATATATATATATATATATATATATATATATATATATATATATATATATATATATATATATATTTATTTATTTATTTATTTAATTTTATTTTATTTTTGCTCATAAAAAATAAACCTATAACTTACATTTATTTGACCAAATGCTGTGTTTGAATATTTTATGGCAAACAGTTAAAATACAATACCAATATCTGTTTAACCAACAATATATCTACTTATTGGTTTTATATAGGGCTGCACAATATATCGTTTCAGCATCGATATCACAATGTGCGCATCCACAATAACGTTAGTCACAGTCTGAATTATAGTTGACCAGGAGCTACAGAACTGTATTTAATCACTGTATTTATATGGAATTTATATGATTTTTGCAAAAAAAAATCCTTGTTTTTAGTCCAAATATCTACATTTCAAAGTGAAGATTCTTTCACTTACACCACTGGCAGATAATTTCCTTAAAACTGGCAAAAAAAAAAAAACTCTTATTTTTAACTTATTTCTTCTGACAGTAAAAAATAAACAAACATTTTTACAACATTTTATTCAGGCTAGAAACAAGACAAAACAAAGTAAGAAAAGCATTTTGAGTATTTAATTTCTGTACCCAAATACTGTTCGACTCCCCATAAAACCATCAAATAGAATTATTCAAACCATCTTGTGAAACTGTATTCGTATCACAATATTTATCACAGAAAAATAAAATATTGCCATATCAGATTTTTCCAATATCGTGCAGCCCCAGTTTTATCTGTAATTTCAGTTGCCGATGTAATATTAATAATATTACATGTGTAATTAAAGTATTTTATGTAAAATAATAGGTCTACATATTTTCATAACATGCATTATGCCAGTGTTGTGTAAGCAGCCACAGTCAATGGCCATATCTGTTTAGTCTTTCTAGTGAATAATAAATTATGTTCTTTCTGAAATGAGCTAATTCTAATTCATAATTTCTAATCTTTATATATTGACCATTCAATAAAAGTTGCAGGTAACATTTTACAACAGGGGTCACCAATCTCCATGGAGGGCTGGTGTCACTGCAGGGTTTAGTTCCAATTACCTAAACACACCTGCCTGGGTGTTTCAAGTATACCTAGTATGACCGTGTTTAGCTTGTTAAAGTGTGTTTGATCAGGGTTGGAGCTAAAATCTGCAGAACACCGGCCTTCCAGGAACAAGTTTGGTGATCCCTGCATTAGAATAATGGTCCATTAGTAAATGTATTTACTAACATTAAATAAGCATGAATAATCTTATAAAGAATTTATTAATCATAGTTTGACGTTAACAAGTGATGTTTTGTAAACAAATTTCAGGAGGAGCACGCGCAGAAGTTTCAGCATTAAATACATCATTGACAATTATTCTATTATCCAATCAGTTCGTGACCAGACCCCTATATATACACCAAAGCTGTCTTACCTGCAGCATCTCACGACTTTAGCATCCCTCCACCACCCCGACACCTCACCTCTTAAGCATTACAATCCCAGGGGGAGCGTTCTGGGGCCAGGCTAGATACTTCGCTCGAATCCCAACCCCTCTCTATTCCCTGATAAGGGGAATAACACGAGTTGGGGTGTCTTCCCCGAGCTCAGAGCCCTCTCCCTGGACAGCACGCCAAATACTCCTTATTATTAAATGTTTGTAAGTGTGAACTTGTGAAATGCATTATTAATATTTAAAGTTGTGCTTGTTTAACATTAATGCACTACGAGTTGATATGAACTAACTCTATTTAACTTAAGTAACATTAATGTTAACAAACATGCATAAATACAGTAATAAATGTATTACTAATAGTATGTTCATGTTAGTAAATACATTAACTAATGGAGCGTTATTTTCAGATGTTACCAAGTTGCAAATACTGGCCATTAAAGTATATTTAATGCCTATAAATGTATGTTTCCAACATTAATTTTATTCTGATTCCAGTTTAAACTGCATAGATTGGCACCTGCTCCCCCCAGCCACCGAGCCGATGATTGCAGATGTGGCGTTAGCAGCAGCGGGACGATTCACAGGCGACCCGTCCCATGAGTACGAGCACACAGAGACCCGCACAGAGGGCGAGGGGGACGAGGCTACACATGATGAGGTCACGGTGAGAGCCTTACACCACACAGATGGGCCCATAATGAGCATGCGGCACTCTGGAAATGGGAAAATAGATTGAAAAAAACGAACAAAAGCCCATCTGGCTTGGTTTATTTGCTATTTCTGCACTTCATGGAGTGTTTGTGTCTCTGATAAATGCAGCTTTTCCCAAACTTTTAATTTTTTAGCAATCAGAGAGTAAACGTTTTGTGGAAAAGTGGAAGCTTCAGCTAATAAAACACAAACAGTGAATGATGAATGTTGTGTTTATGTGGATGTGGGAATATTTGGATGTAAAACAACTGTTATTATTTACTTGGTTTTCTGTTTATTCGTGGTTTAAACTGTGTTGATGGCAGACGGCTTGTTGGATGTTTATGCATCTTTTTTTGCCTCTCTTTCTGCAGGTGAAAGTGATTGAAGCGAGTAGACTGGCTGCAATCGTGTCCAACATCGATAAAGATGTGTCTGTTGTGCCACGTGGTGCATTCATCAAGAGTCCCAATGGCAAAGTGCAGACAAACCGAAGCTTTGGAGGTATACTTAGAGCTGAACTCAGAAGTGTTTGTATATGTTTTCAACCGGAAATCAGACACAGCTGTGTGAGTCTAAAACTAAAGTTTGGACTCGTTGTATGTTCCATTTTCTGGTAAAATGTCAGCTCCTATTTCAGTCTTTAGTTTATAGAACATTTACATTCGAGCATTTAGGAAATGCTTTTACCCAAAGCGACTTTGTTTAACTCTTTTGTTGTTTTGAGTTGTGTATACATCGTTCGTCCTGACCTGCCTTCACTAAACCTCTAAAAGTTTTATCCTCAAAACTATTTTGGACAAAGAAACAACCTCATCTTTGTCACAAACTCTGTAAATGTCTAGGTTTTCCCTCATCCGTGTGCAGTATTTCATCAATGCCTAATTAGTTAGTGTCCTTCATTTTCGACTGAAGTAACGGGTATATTTTCTAATGCAGTGTACTAAGTTTTCAGAAAGACAGAATTCATGAAAGTTAAAGCAGCAGTTTCTTATTGTGTGTGTTTGTGTGTGTGTGTGTGTGCATGCGCATGTATGTGCTGGTAGTTTTTGTGGTCTAAAAAGGTTTTATTGCTAGAGGATCAACTTTAACCTAAAGGACAAACGTTGTACCCTAAATCTATACAGCTTTCATGAAAATATGAAGATAGAAAATGGTTATTTTTTTGGATTTTGGGATAATTTTAGAAAATTTTAAGATGAAAAAACATAGTTTTATTTATTTTTTTGCTGTTAAAATGGTGCACAGGACATTTTTGACCCATAAGTAGGGCCATATAGAATCTGCTGACATTTTTTGCTATTTTTGCGCAGAATTTAGTTAAAAATCTGCGAATTTATGCTAAATTATTTTGGGAGTATCGTAACTAAAACTTGATATATGAATTAAAAATAATACCTTTTTAACTTTTATTTAATATTTACTTTTTATATCTATCTAAATCCAATTAGACCCACTTTATTTGGTAAACAATTTGGTCTCTCATATAATACATCTACTAAAAGAAAGAAAATATACACTGTATTGTAAATAAATATTTTTATATTAGTCAATAATATTACTGAAATTAGTTTAAAAACTGAATAATATATACATTTATACACATTTACACAAGTAAATAAACAGAATCAATGATGGGCTTAAAATCTGTGGAAATCTGCGGAATTCCGTGTGGGCCTACCCATAAGTCAACAGGAGGGTTATTCGTGCTATTAAGATGCAATTTTGTTAATCTGATCAAAAGCGGATGGTAAAATCCTTATGATACAATCTGATATTGATTCTCTTAACCAGCTTTGTGATATTTGCAAATACCTTCAAAACAACTCCACTATATGATCACTATGACATTAGTTTCAGTGGTGTATATTGATCAAAATATATAACAATTACATTTAATTGAAATCTGAAAATTGCACATCCTATATTGGAATCAGGACATCCACAATCATAATAAATAGCAGAAAACAATAATGAATTTTGTGTACAAATCACCATTGGGAAACACAAATATAAGGTTCTCTAGTAGTTTAGACAAAGTAAGATCTTAAATAACTGTGTTAAAATGATGAAGAAGTAAATAGTAATGGTCTCAATGGAATAAAAATTAATTAAATGCATGTTAACACTAGGAGGAAAAGTGTATGAATCACTTAAAATGCATAATATTGACGCTATACATCAGTTCATTTGTTTTTGCTTCTGTTTATCTTAATGGTCCGTTGGCATCAATTGTATTTTACACAAATGATTACAGGCCTTCATCCCACTGAGGCTGCAAAACTGCGCAACTACCTGCACTTCCGTGAGCCGGTTAACCTGAAGAACAAATCCATCTTGGAAATGTCTGAACTTAATCCTGCTCTTGACTTCCTAGATCCTTTGAGCGAAGACATTCTCAAAGGTAATTAAAAGAAACGATCTTTCATTACCTTTTCATCTGATGATTTATTCTTGATGCGGTTTTATTTCCAGGCACAATATTGTTTCTGTGGGAGTCTCCGGCTCTAGAGCCTTGTAATGAAACGTCTGCACTGAAGCCTCTTTTGCTTCAGATTTTACAATATAATTCAAAGGTGAACAACACCTGTTAACGCCACCGTACTTCCCAAAAAAGATGCTGACATGCAAATTGCATTTAGGAAGTCTTAATAGTGATGGGAAACATGAGGAGGGTGTAAAAATCCTTCTGCAAGTCATCCCATGATCCCTGTTGCTGGATTTCCCTGGGTTAATGACAGATATGATTTGGCAGCTGCCTAAGGCCGAGCGAAAGCCAAAGAGACATCTGGGGTGTTGTTCTGCAAACTATGAACCCATTGTTCTCTTTTCTTTCTGGGAAGAAGCGTTTGAGGGATTGCCATTTTCTAAATCAAAGATAAATCTCCCCCTCGTATATCTTGGTGTGTCTTCCTGCCATGTTTGTCATTTGGGAGTGAACTAACAAAACAGTCAGAAAACTATTCATCTGTTGTTGTTCTCTGCAAATTCAAGTCAGACATAATCTTGCTGAAAGGTATTTGTCCAGCGAGCTTCATCAAGTTTTGCCCATGGCTTGCCTACAGGCCACAGTCTACCACTGATTGTTTTACATCGAGTTCCTCGAGGAATATCTGGTTCTGCTGATCCTGAATCTTAACCAGATGGAATCTGGTTTGTTTAACATACCTGCCAAATCACTGGAGCATCACGTTAAGCCTAAAAAAACTTGACTTTGGCCATTTAGGCAATCACTGCACAATTAATAATGACCTCCCGCTAAAAGCAACCTCAAGTAAGTTGATGTAGAAGTGTGTGATCACCCATTAGAACCTACATCAAATCATAGGATAAAGGAGCATTCTCTCACTGGGAATATTGTTATCTGACTCTGATTTAAAAGGCAAATGCCGCTTTGTTGTTTCTCAGCAGAGTCACCCAACTGGAGACATGCCCAGACTTAAAGTGTGTTAGAAACATCTCAGCTGTTTCATTAAAGGAGGTGATCTGTCCTTTATTTCCCTCTCTAAGGGATGGCCTCTTACCTCAGGCAATACCCAGCTAGACTAAGTTGATTTGTCTGGTCTCTAGAAAGCGAGAAAGTAGAGCAGGTCTCAGACAGAGGGCATTTACCCACCCTGCGTAACAGTTTCCTCTTTTTCCCGCTTGACCAATCAGGTGGAAAAAACCCAATCCCTTCTCAAGAAGTGCCAGAGGTGAACAGGTTCATCTGGACGCTTCAAATAGCGGGGTACTTGGAAAGGGTGGTGGTATTTGCCGTTACCCCCCCTTCTGCTTCACTCAGGTTTCCTTGAGTGTGGCCTGGACAAGGGGAAATGTAGGGAGATTTCCAAAAAACGTGGAAAGGCGTAAAATATTGTATAACCGCATGTCTTTTGAGCCAATGATGAATAGAAGGAAACCTGTTGATAGAAGAACCTTGTCTGATCGGTCAGACTAATCCAATATCGCATCTCTCGGATGAGAAAATTGAATTAATATACTTCAGTTAAATGTGGTGGTCATGCATTGTGATGAGCACTTCTTCATAGAACTGCTGCTTGTTAAATATTTGAACTCATAATAAATCAAAGCGCCACAATTTACATTTTTGTAGACTTTCTAGTGTTTTAGGTTAAATGCTTTCAGTAGTTAATGTTCAGTGCTACAATTCGCTGGCATGGCGCATTGCGGTACTGAGTGAAAGCCAGTGTCGGCAGCTGGATGCAGGGGCCACCCAGATAGAAAAATGCCTCTTCTTTATACACCACTGTGATAATAGTTATCAAAACCTGAGCCAACTCTGTCACACGACTCTCCAGATTTTACTCTGCGTCTGTCACACTATCACAGTCTGGAGTTTGTCAAAGGTTTAATGGTTGAAATTTCAGGTTCAGTTTATTTAAAGTGCTTTTTGCTCTCGCTTTGATCTTGGCCAGGAGGATAATTCTAGTCTTCTTTTCTAGTCATTTTAGCGTATCGTGTGTTCTTCCTACAGGATCATGGAGCCTGCAGCTTGATCGGGGCGGCACTGTGTGTGTATTACGAAGTTTGTTATGGCTGGGTCTCACCTTCTTCCATGTTCCCCAGACTCCTCAACATGGGTACATATACATGGGAGATGGACTCATGAATCTTGATCTGCCCTTCATGTTATAGCAGCCAAAAGGACTTCAGCAACACAATCTCCATACAGTGTTGGCGCCATATTTAGAAGAAACCAAAAGCATCAACCTTCCCAAATGTTAATGCGACCTGACCTGCTTTCATTGTAATTGACTTTAATGTTATTTTATTTTAGGAAAACATAAACATGCCACAATGTCTGAAAAGTTGAAGTTGTGTTGGTGTTTCAAAACCTGATGTACCCTGCTGTCTCCTGGCACTAACACGTTTACATTCAGAAGCAGCTGCTATTGAGGTAAACAAACATTTTATTTGCACATCTGCCTTTTCAATATTATCACACAGTGGAAATGCATCCCAAATAAGATGGTGAACACATACGTCTAGAGGGCCTCACGGTGATCTCTTCGTTTATTCTCTTGATCTTTCACACTGGGTTATCTTTGAACAATCTTTTTTGTGATGGAACAATATGAAAGGGTGGAAATCCTCTGCCATGGATCCTCTGTAACATTAATGAACCACTGTTTTGACTGAGTAAACAGCTCTGTCCATCAGTGCTTTATGTACCAGGGTTTGGGGTGGTATCTGACATTGTTTTTCAGGGCAGGGTGTCCAACAACCATTCTATTCTTACACCACTTCAGCCCTGTCCAGTAGATAGGCTTCACAGAACTCACAGAGTACCGCGTCAGGTACCTGCAACAGTCCGTCAGAGAGATTTAAAGCATGTGAAAATTCGGGTCATCAAACGCATGATGGTAATATTTGCTTTCTGGGATTAAATAGCACGATTTAACACGTAGAGGTGTTCTTACCGGTTGAGAGGGGGATGTGGTTTAGGTTTGGGAACATGGCCTTCAGGTAAGCGGGGCCTGTGATCTGGTAGGAGACCTGAAGATTGATAAGAAAGAATTGAGTAACTTTAATATTTAAGCTTTCCTCTTGCTCAAAAATAAAAAGATGGCGATCGCTACACAAAGGTTGTGCTACTGTTTTAATTGTATGGCAATTCTGCAAAACTGCATATGTCAGTGTGTAAATGGATGCATAACACTTATGATTAATATCTAGTTTTAATATTATATGTACTTTGATGGTTTAAAATTTTGGAATTGGCTTCGGTCATAAGGGCTTGGTTTGTTATTCTTAGGGTGCATTTAAATGCAGTAAAAGAAATCATTAACATTTATGAATGAAAACAGACGACATTGTGGAATTGATAAATGAACAGAAATAAAAACTAAATCAATGAACAGCCAAAATTTACATTTTATTCAAAATGTTGTTGTGTAGACATAACTTCAGTCGGAGCCAGTGTCCCATTAAAATTTATAAGATTAACTAAATTTTGAACCTTTAAGTCATTATGTGAATAAGCAGCATTCATTAGAATTATACAAAAAAAGAAAGAAAAAAAGACCAAACTGGCTGTGCACATTCATAAACGAAATAAGATTCACTACAGGATGCTGTAGAAATGATAATGTAGAAAGCTTACCTGCACGATGGGCCATCTGTACACAAATTGCTATCTTGTTATGTTCCTGAGCGCAGAGGCCTGTAATGTGCCGAGGGAGTAACCCTCCATCTGAGCGAATGAACTGACTGAGTAACAGCACATCCTGCATCACATTTAGAGTGAGAGAGAGAAGTTTATTTGAGATACGAAACATTGTTAAAACTAAAAATTGTCAGAAGTGTGAACACTTACAGTGTAGTTGTACTTGTTCTGTAGGTTCCATCTGTAGATGGGACAGGAGGCCGTGGGATTAGGGGGCTGTGGTTGTTCAGTTTTAGTCTCTATGATACCCTCAATCTGATAAAATTGTCAAAATAAGCATTAATACGTAGCGTAAAAAGCTGAGGTGGAACTAATAATTGCAAGTGCAATTCCAAGGGTGATACAATACTAGTGTGACAATGTTTTATTCTGGTGGCTCCAGAACTGTACTTGCAATTAGAATATTGATTAATTTATTATGTGATCACACATGGTTCTAAAATGTCTGTGTGAAACAGGAATGTGCTACTTACAATGGTTGTTTTGCCTTCCTTCTTCTCTGCCACTGTAAATATTCACAAGAATTAATGACAAACCCCAGTTTCAGAAATACAAATACAACTAATCTTTAGAAATCTATATTGCGTTCTTGGTATATAACAATGATCTGTTTTTTACACACACACACACACACACACACACACACACACACACACACACACACACACACACACACACACACACACACACACACACACATACATACATACCAGTTGTCAGAAATATTAGCCCCCTGTTTATTTTTTCCCAAATTTCTGTTTAATGGATTTCTAAACATAATAGTTTTAATAACTCATTTCTATTAACTGGTTTATTTTATCTTTGTCATGATGACAGTAAATAATAATTTTTCATTCTAGCCGAAATAAAACAAATAAGACTTTCTCCAGAAGAAAAAAGATTATCAGACATACTGTGAAAATTTCCTTGATTTGTTAAACATAATTTGGGAAATAGTTTAAAAATGTAAAAAAAAGGGGTGCTAATAATTCTGACTTACACTGTATGTATGTATGTTTGTGTGTATATATATAAATGTAAGGTTACTGTATAATATATACAGTATATATAAAACATATAATATATACAATATTATGTAGAATACTGTGTGTATATATATATATATATATATATATATATATATATATATATATATATATATATAGATATATATATATATATATATATATATATATATATATATATATATATATATAGATAGATAGATAGATAGATAGATAGATAGATAGATAGATAGATATCCACTTGACGTTACAACATGTCTTCTGATATGTTTAGTGAAATTACAACTTAATAGAATTAAATGCATTAAGTATCTAATAATAAAATACATAATATTGTATCTTATTACCAGCGGAGACATGAAGACGACATAACGTTAACGTTAGTGCAGACTTCCGAAATTAAACACCAGTAACGCTAAACTCACCATGTCTAAGACCGCGACACGGCGTAATCCCCAAAAACGGATGCTGTGAAAACTCCGGTATTCTCTGAAATAAAGCCGTGCTTTTATTGAGAGTGTTTTGAGCGGACCTCACCGCTGTCCTTGCAGACTGCAAAACACAGCGCGCCGCCATGCTTTCTTTGACATTCACTTCCTGGTTACGTACCTCCGCCTCCTTGTGGAAGTTACGCGCTCGTGCCCGTTTTGAAATTCCAGGCGGTCCCTGAAGCTAGAGTAAACTGAAATAAATGTGTTTTATGAATCAAATGACGACAAATATTGTGCAAATTTCACCTTTTTGTCAAGTCACAAGGCACATTTCCATTATGTAAACAATACTTTTCGTCAAATTAGTTTACGAATAACGACCGAGCTCTGAGGTAACTTAATGAGGTAAAAAGCACCAGAAACTGTAAGGAATTGCTAAATTATATCATATATGATTTTAATTTACACGTAATATTTGTTGCAGTGGGTCCTAATGGGATTGACAAGCTGCAAGAGTCTGGAAAAATCGTGTAGACGAGATTTCATTGACAGGTGAGTCAGAAAAGGTAAGTTTGTAATAGGCTGTAGGGGGATGGGGGAGTGGGAGATACGTCCCCCTCCCTTTTAGAGACAGATCATTTAGAAACAGCTAATTAATAATTATATGAACGTATGATCTCATACAGCCGCTCCCCCCCCCCCCCCCCCCCCCCCCCCCCCCACACACTTCTAAAATGTCCGCTACGCCCCTATTAAAGTGTGTGAGCCTTGGTCAAATAGGGGAATGCTTTTAAACTACAGTAAGTGATTAATCGTTTTTTATATTTATAATTTTCGGCAACATATGATTGATTTAACAAGGTGTGAGCTAAAGGTTTTAAGTATCCAAGAATCATTTTTCAATAAATTTAGCTAAAATGTGTCCTAAATCATTTTCTTTGTCATGAGGCCTAAAGAAAGCAAGCCTTATAATTTAAGATATGAAAGAAAAAAATATCGATTTTATCCAGTCTTGAATATTTACAGATTCAAATACTGAATTAGTTTTTTTAAATTCAAGGTATATTTACATTTACTCACCTTCAGTTGTCCTAAACCTGTTTGATTTTCTTCTGTTGAATAAAAAAGAAGATAAGCTGCAACCTGTGACCATTGACTTCCATAATATTTGTTTTTCCTACTATGGAAGTCAGTGGTTACAGGTTTTTTGGCTTTTTTTCAATCTTTAATCTTCAGTAGTGTTCTACAGAATAAAGAAACTCATAAAGGTTTAAAACCACTTGAGGTTTAGTAAATAGTGAGTAAATTTTTCATTTTTTTAGTCAAACTATTAATTTAAGCTAGAAAGAGAAAAAAAATCACAAAATGAAACCGGTGTTTATTTGCTTTATCACAGATTATATTGGCAATGAAATTAGAGGCAACTACTGCACAGCAATAATAGCTAGCTTCAGCAATTGTTTTATCTAGATTAATTAAAATAATCTAAATAATAAAAAAATTATGGTTTGACCTTTTAGAAGTTATGCTACAAAATAGCTGCAGAAACCACTTGATGGGCTGAAAAAAAATGCTGAATTATTCTCTGCCAGTAGGTGGGGCTTATTATAACCAGTCATCTGCTTGTTCAGTCATGACGTATAGAAAACTGTTTCTGTGTTGAGAAAATATTTGTTTATGTCCACTTTTCAGTCATATCACACATTGAATTTAGTTTTATATAAAATCATGGTGTACACATCAGTCTCTGCACTTGCTGCATCCCAGACACCAATAATTTAACAATTTATAAAAAATTGATCAAATCTATTCAGAAATTAATCAGATATTAGGCATGGATATATTGCAATCGTCATTTACGAAAGTATTGCATCACTTTGTAAATGTTTATTTTTACCATTTGTTGAGTCTCCCTATACAGTTTAATATAGCACTTTGACCCAGAAGCCGTTTTGCATGACGTCACCCTTAATAAGCAGATTATCCCATCATGAACAGTGAACTGCTCTGCAGGAGCCTATTTATGTTTTAAAAGCAACCACATAATCTACAGATAAAAATCAGCTAAAGCACAAGTATATTGGGTAAGACTTTATTTTGATGATCCCTATTGCACATTTTGTTGACCAAAAGTTTCATTGAAGCTACATTCTCATTTGAGTATTAGTATGTCTGCTTAATATCTGTTGATACAGCTCCTTCAACACTTTGCAAGTTCATGTCAACTTGCACTAGCCCTAACCCCAACCTAACAGTCTACTTATAATCTAATGATAATTAATTGTCATGTAGAGGCAATGTACCCTAAATTCAACAAAATGCGTTAAAGGGACCATCAAGATAAAGTGATAGCGTATATTGAATTATAATATTATCATGCTTCTCTCACAGTACTAATTTTATTACTTTTATTACTAATTTCTTGACCACTAATTTAGAACAGTCAGCATTTCTATTAATTTTAAGAGCTGTTGCAGTAAAATAAAGAAAATAACAGAAGTTTTCAGTGAAAAATACAGAGCTAAAGTTGGACATTTCAATTTTTGTGCAATTGACTAAATGTTGTTCATAAACTTGCAATAAATAAAGGGTGCTTATGTTTATTCTGTGTTTTTTATGCAAGATTATTCTGCTTTCCCTTAAAAATAATTTCTCCCCCTTATTAAAAATGGTGGTCCAGCATCAATTCTTTCAAAGTTATCATAAATGTGTGGGCATCTTTTATAAACTCTTACAGATTTTTACAGACGTATAACTGTGGTACTGTTTTAAGTCCTAGACTAATACTGGAAACAATTTCTTTGGATGTTTCTTAAATAGATCTTTATATATGAATCATAAATCATATTCAGTTGAATCTGACAGAACAGAAAGGTAGGTATCAGGTTACAGTTTTTTGTTATGAGCCAAGACTTCACTGTGAATTTATGGGAACTATGGTCTGGAAATGCTTTTCTTCCAGATGTTTCCTTCTTTTCACAGTGTGTAAAATTCATTGATTTGTGTACTTAGAGAGGAAAATAATAAAATACATCTACAGTGTCTTTATGGGAAATGACACCGTAAATAACATAATGACATAAGTTGATACGAGACATCTTTTAGACATTAATCCTAACGTGGTGTTATGTTTCAAATACTCTAAAACAGTAAAACAATGATATAGACAGCTGTGAAAATTGTCAGCTGCCTTACAGAAGTAAAAAACGTTTTCTCTTACATTGTGTGAGATGCAGGTGTTTTGCCTTGGGCTTTAATTTTTATTATAGCAGTATTAGATTCATTGTGGACCCCCTATGTCCCTCATCTTTCACAAATATGCCAATTAGAAACACATGAAGAGCCAGTCATCATATGAATATTATTTAAATTGTCATCAAGAAGTTTTCATATTGTTCAGCTCCCCTTTAAGTCAAATTATGTTGGTTAAAAAGTAAAATAACCCTAGAAAGAAAAGAAGTACTGATCATCAATAAAATGGATCATATATTTGGTCGACTTGGAGTACTCTTTTAAGTAAAGACCTTTTTCATGAGTTCGTAAAGTTACCTAAAAGACTTCCCATTCATCTCTTCTCATTTTATGAATGCCCAACCACCTTATTCACAGTCCTTGGCAAATATCTCAATAGTCCTGATGGATATAGATGTTAACATGGTCGTCTCTTTTGTGAGCAACCACATAAATTCACACGAATAGTTATTGGCCTTTACACTGGCGCCCCTTGGATCTGGTGGGCCTTTTGAATTACTGGCAGCTTCGCTAAAACTATTGGTGCGTTGAATAACAGGCTCCTCTTGTACAGTACTTTAACACAAAACAGTCAATCAGAGGGCTCTTATAGTGTGGTTAAAGCGCTCTCATTGTTATTATGTCCGTCTTTTTTGATTTGTGTGGTTTATTTATAAACTAATTTCGAGAGGATCACGTGCTTATGATCAACACGGCTGGCTCCTCATTAGCTCAGTAATCTGACCCATTAGATGATTTAAGCATTATAAATAACCAGAGTTTTTCACTCCAGTTATCTTCGTCTTGAAGCTTCCCCCCCTTCCACCCCTACTTCCTCCCCCTTTTTCCGATAGGGCGACACGGTGGCCCAGTGGCTAGCATTGTTGCCTCACAGCAAGAACACCGCCGGTCCAACCTCCTATCGGGCTGGTTGGTGTTTCTGTGCGGAGTTTACATGTTCTCCCCGTGTTCGCGTGGGTTTCCCCCGGGCTCCCCAGTTTCCTCCCACTGTCCAAAAACATAAAGTATAGCCAATCGGCTAAACCAAATTATCACCGAAAACAACACTAGTTTACACTTCTCACGCGGCGACAAGCAGGGGAGTCCTCGAGACCTACCTGACCTCGAACTCCGCTCTCGCCCTTCTAACGGGAGGGAGCCCCGGGCTCGAGGATATTACGAGCTCAGGGCTCTCTCCCGGGACAGCAAGCCAAATACGCTTTATTGATTATCAGCTAAGTGTGAACTCTTGAAACACATGTAAGTGGTGTAGATTATTCCTAATAGAGTGTCTTGATTTCTTAAAAATAGAGGAACGAGAATTCAGGCAGGGACGTACTGCTTGGCACAATTTTTTGGGAACAGAAGAACAGTGGGAAATATGTTACGTAAATCGCAAATGTTGTTTCAATTAGAATAACTTTTTAAAAACCACTTCAGACTTATGACTGAAAATTGAAGATATTGTTTGTCTTTTAATAATTCTTGGTGTCATTTGTTGGCACTCATGAGCTTGAAAGAAGATATGTTGAAGAAAGCTGCAACCTGTGACCATTGACTTCCAAAATAATGTTTTTTCCTAATATGGAAGTCAATAGTTACAGGTTTTTGGCTTTTTACAATATCTTCATTAGTATTCAACAGAATAAAGAAACTCATAAAAGTTTAGAACCACTTGAGGGTTAGTAAATAGTGAGTAAACTTTTAATTTTTTAGTCAAATTCTCAATTTAAGCTAGTGGTGTAGATTATTCCTAATAGAGGATCTAGGTGTCTTAAAAATAGAGGAAAGAGACTTCAGGCAGAGACGTACTGCTTCATGGCACAATATTTTGGGAACAGAAGAATGGTGGGAAACCTGTTTCAATTAAAATAAGTTTTTAAAAGCCACTTCAGACTTCTGACTGAAAATTGAAGATATTGTTTATCTTTTAATAATGCTTAGTGTCATTGATTGGCACTCATGAGATTGTGTTGAATCCTGAGGATATAAGTGTGCCTGAAACAGTGGTGTAATCTATATCAGCACATCTGTTCATCTTGGACTCGACCCAGAATTCAAAAGCAGGAGTCGAAATGTTAGCCTATTTTGGGATTCAGAAAGTGATAGGGTTTTCTGATCTCTTTTTTTGCATTTTGTGTGTGCACATGTTAGATGTGCTCCACAAAGCAAGCATTGTTTCTCCTAAATCGTTCCTTTGGTCATCAACACTTCAGTGGTCACATTCTCGTACAATAGTCCTGTACAAAAATGGCATTTAAAGTTTCTGGCCACCTTCTCATAGGCTTTGATATTCGAATAGAATATTGAACTCCCTAAATACCAGCTCTGAGTATGGACTGACAGGGAGTAAATCAGATCTGTTGCAGAAGATGAAAAGAGTTCTCCTGACATCCCCACAGACAGAGATGTGGGACAATGGCTCCATGTTGTTTCAGTGTCACATTGAGAAGTTATGGGTGTGCGAAGGAGGTTAGCACTACAGGAACATGTAGGGGGTGATGAGCATGACTGCAGGAAGAGCCATGCAGAGGTCACAGACAATATAAGAGTGCTGATTTAGACTCTAACATCGCATGTGGAATTAGAGCACCGGTTAGAAGGAAGTCATCCTTTTCCTGTCTTGTGTACAAATCATCCACTGAAAGGGTAGTCTTATAAAGCATTTGGATTGAACATTTTATTGTCTCTTTTTTTTGTGGAATGGGATGTCAGTCTGAGTTTGAATGGACTCTAATAAAAATTGTCAGGGCACATTGCGTAATTGTTCTCATAGGCTTACTGTTTGACTTGTTATTTCCCAAATTGGCCAAGTTGAAAAGCCCCTGTGATTCAATTAACGGTTTTGCTGCCTGAATAACTTCACTGCAAAGCTTCACTGCATATGAGTCAATTACGAAATTCGAAAACAGACTGTCATTAGTTTTATTTAACCTTAATTAGTTGGAAACTGAACCTAAGAGCTTTGCAAACACACACATACACTATGGCTACGCTAATACACACTTAAAATGCACATGAACATGTAGACGAGCCCTCGTTACATTCAGCATTACTACACAAACTCGAGCAGTATCTCATCACAGACCTCATTCATCAGTAAAAAAAGCCTTTTCAGACACTTCCCTGCTTGTCTGAATCCAGATGGAGTGATACATGAATGATGGCATTCATAATATCCACAATGTGTATTCACGGCCCCCTGTCCGATCAGAAATCTGGGATATATCGCACTGCCAGCAACGTGAAATTTCACCCATCCGCACAGCAACAAATGTCTCTCTTTCATCCTTTCTCTGCCTCCGTTCCTCACACCCTCCCTCCCTGCCCTTGCTCTCCATCTCTCTCTCTCTCTTTTTCTCATTCCCTTTCTTCTCTGCTCCCACACTGAAGCCAGGCGGCTGGAGAGGCTCTGGGTGTACGTGCAGAGTGGCAGAGGCTCTGCTCAAAGAATCAATGCGCTTTTTGGAAAAGCCTCAGGAGATTCAGACCTCTCCATGTCCCCGTTCTTTCTCTTTCTACCCAGACTCTTCACATCCGCCAGCTTCTATCCTCATGTGCCCTTTTCATTCTCTTACTTCCTCTCTCTTTCTCCTTTCTGTCTATCTCTCTCCTCACCTTTATCTGGTTCGGGCAAATATATGCATACGATTCGGCCCCATTAGCGTTAATGTCATGCAAGACGCATCCCAGTCAACACAATGACCGATAGACTCCTGAGAGCAAGAAAAGGAAACATTCAGCATTTTCTTTATCTGGTCAATCGAGTGCAGTGTTTGTTTTAAGTTAAACTCTGCATGCATTTTGTTTCTTTGACCTCACTTTTGTTTTTTAGTGAATACTATGAAATATTAGTCCATAACTCAGGGACTTTCATTTTGCAGATTGTTCTTGCCTAGTAACACCCAATTGTTACGTTTCTTATTATACTAAGGGAATGGGTAAATGTGTAATTGATATGTCACTAATAGAGTATGAACAATAACGTGGAGCGAAAGTGGTTGCTTGTTCAAATGCCACAGCAGTCTCCCAGACAACACCAAAGGAGTTCGTGATAAATGTGCACAAATATAGGCAAGGCAAGGCAAGTTTATTTATATAGCACATTTCATACACGGTGGCAATTCAAAGTGCTTTACATAAACAGGAATAAAAGAAACAAGTATAAGAAAAATAAAAACAAATAATAAAAATGGTTAAAAAAATAATAAATAAGCATAAAAACAGATAAAATGTGTTATAAAAGAATGCAAAAGTAGAGAAAAACATAATAGTGCGATCTGTCGGACGTAGCACAGTGCTCATTCAGTAAAGGCACAGCTAAACAGATGTGTTTTCAGTCTTGATTTGAATGTGCCTAATGTTGGAGCACATCTGATCATTTCTGGAAGCTGATTCCAGCAGCGGGGGGCGCTGTTAGTAGCTGAAAGCCGATTCACCCTGCTTTGACTGAACTCTTGGAATTTCTAGTTTATTTGATCCTAAAGATCTGAGTGATCTGTTAGGTTTGTATTCAGTGAGCATATCCATAATGTATTGAGCTCCTAGGCCATTTAGTGATTTATAGAGCAGTAATAATACTTTAAAATCTATTCTGAATGTAACTGGGAGCCAGTGTAAAGACCTGAGGACAGGTGTGATGTGCTCTGATTTCCTGGTTCTGGTCAGAATTCTGGCCGCAGCGTTCTGGATGAGCTGTAACTGTCTGACTGTCTTTTTGGGGAGGCCAGTGAGGAGGCCGTTACAGTAATCCACCCTGCTGCTGATAAAAGCATGAATAAGTTTCTCTAAGTCTTCACTGGAAACAAAGCATCTAATTCTTGCAATGCTTTTGAGATGATAGTATGCTGATTTACTAACTGCTTTGACATGACTATTGAAAGATCACAACTCAACACAACAACACAGCACAACAATATAGTATTTAGATTTTTTTTTTGTGATCATTTGATGTAGGCTGGCAGTATTTTTTTTCAGACATGACTGGAATAAAAAAACACAAAACAGAAATGATATACTTGATACATTATCTAGATTTACACAAAAGTGCCCATCGTAGTTGCTTGGTAGTGCATTGAACCATAGTCGCTCCATTATTGTTGCCTTGTAAAAAAAAAAAAAAAAAAAAACTTGACCTATAAAACATGTGCATGCAGCCGATCAGACCAGAGCTTGACATTAAGAAAGAGCTTGCTATTTTACTGTGTAATATACACCAGATGGGTGGTAACCCGTGGGTGGATGCCATTCTCTCAAATAATTTATTGGATAAAGTAATTCACATTTCAATAGTTAAACCTGACACCAAGGTGTAGCATAGAATTACTCTTTCCTGTTTTTTTCACAATGGACATTCAGCTTGTTTGAAATATATTGTTAAAATATTAAGGTGTTTAGTGTTTGAGTTGTGATCTTTCTTACACCCCTATGACAAATGCACCTTTGAGATGCAGCTATTGTAAAGATGACGTCATTTCCCTACTATCACTATCAGTCTTATTCTCCTGTTGAATTATTTATATCACAATATGCTTATTATTGTCCACCCCAATGGTCGCTGGGTAGCTGTCGGCAATATAAATGCACAGCATGCCAGAAAAGTTTTAGCCATTAGTGACCCTGGACCACAAAACCAGTTTTAATTTGCACATGTATGTTATGGCAATAACCATTAATACGTTGTATGGATCAAAAATGATGTTTTTCTTTTATGCCAAAATATAATTGAAAATATGTATAAATATGTAATATGATAATATTTTGTATCATTCCTACTGTAAGTATATCAAAACCAAATATTTGTGAAGTATTGTACATATTCAAGTACTTCATATTAGACAATGTAAAAGCGATTTTTCTAAGTATTTAGATTTATTTTGAGCGCCCTTATTCCAGATGTTCAATTGTTGTATCTTGACCAAATATTATCCTACCCTAACAAAACATACACCAATGCAAAGCTAATTTATTCAGATTTTGTGGGGGTTATATATCTTAGTTAAAAAATGACTAGTGACAATTATGACTAGTTTTGTCGTCCAGGGTGACATTTTCGCATCATTAAATACATTTACGTTAGATAACAAAATATTACACCAGGTGGCATCTGCAAACAATGTCATTTTTTCATTTTTCACTTCAACACTTTCACTTAAACTCTTATGGTTATAGCCTACATTATTCCTAACTAACTTTCTATGGAAACCTTAGGTCTTTTTACTTGTAACTGTTACTTAAACTGTCCAATAGGGGGTGGTATAATTGTTGAAGATAAAGCTTGTGCTAAATATTACATTGTGATCATCTTTTCACTGTATGGTGGTCTATGTGAACAGGGAGATGTGTAAGATTGACAATAGAGAGACAATAGGACTAATACATATATAAATATATTTTTCACAGCATTTCCTATGATATTTTTTCTTCTGGAGAAAGTCTTACTTGTTTATTTCGGCTAGACTAAAAGCAGTTAAAATAAACTTTTAAGGGTGAATTTTATTAGCCCCAATTTTTTGATTGTCTACGGACAAACCACTGTTATACAGACTCGCCTAATTACCCTAATCAACCTAGTTAAGCCTTTAAATTTAGCTTTAAGTTAAATACCAGTATCTAGATATAATATCTAGTAAAATATTATTTACTGTCATCATGGCAAAGATAAAAGAAATCAGATATTAGAAATTAGTTATTAAAACTATTATGTGTAGAAATATGTAGAACAAAATCTTAAACAGAAAGTGGAGTAAAAATATACAGGAGGGCTAATCATTTTGACTTCAACTGTAATATAACTTCAATATAAGGTATTAATCTTTTCACAATATTTTCAAATTAACCCAACGTATCTTTTTAATTTAAAAGCACTCAGATTATATACTCCTTTAAAACTAAGTACCTTGCCCGTCTTCTACAAGGGGAGTTAGTGATGGTAGCCTAGAAAGTATGTGCTAATCTAAGAAATGTTGACGTCGACAGGCTCATATGTTTAAAAAAATGAAACAGAAGACTTTATTAATGCATCATTGTTTTTGTTATCAAACTGACCTTCATTAGCCCCCAATTTATCATTCTAAAAGTCAACACAATAGAAAAAAAACCTCCTAGAAACTGTCCACAGTTTGAAGGACACTTCATTCACATACTTACAGTGCATTGTGTGTGTCTAAGGTGGAATTCTGTGAAAACTCCTATGCCCTGTTCACCTCTCAGTTGGGGGTCGTTCACTGCCAAAGACTTGAGACTCCTCTAGCCTTTCTGCAAGTGTAGAGAGGAAAAGCAGGTAGTCAAGAGCTTCTTTAGTCTGAAGTATATGCCTAATTAGAAGACACAATCTTACGAAACATGAGAAAAACAAGGAATTAAGCTACAAAAGTCAGAAACCAGATCCCATCGTCTGAATGCGCATTTGCAGAAACAAATGACAGCAAATTCTGTGCAGGATGTTCTTCACTTTCGATTGGAAAGACTGTAAAACATTTCATAGTTTTATATTTTTGAGAAACAATTTCACATGTTGTGCACACCTGTTTAAAGTCATTCATAATACTAGGAAATGACAGAAATGAGCTAGAAGAACGTAGCTGGCACTTTCGAATGGCAGTGATTGATTTCTCAAGTTTTCTTTGAGTATCATATAGTTTGATTAAATTTTAACATTTTGTATAGTTGACATGTATATTTGTCTGGGTTTGTACCAACCGAACTAACTGCATTCATATTGATCCTTAATATTATGTTACATGTACTGTATTTATTGCTAAGACTAACGTCAGCAGACCAAGGAGAATTGTCAAAGAATGAATGTTTATAAAACTTTTCTGTTTATAGAATGTAAATTGATGAGTGTTTTAAGATACCCTGTGTGGGACTCTTAGTATGCCACCTGTTTAGAGTTTTCGGTAACACTTTGTAATAACTACACACTATAAATTATTTACTAAGCATTAGCATCTAGTGAATTCATTATTTGTTAAGCGTTAACTCTACATTAATAAATGTTAATAAGCAGTTTATAACTGCAGCTACAAATGCTGTATTCTTGACTTATAAGCACCTATATAATGTGCTTAATAATTGTATTTTCATACTTTGTTATTGATTTATTTTTCATTACTCAATTAAGTATTGCAATATTTACAAACCATTTGTATTTAAGAGTAGTTGAGGGTTTTTAGGATCATTCAGAATGAGTTAGTAAATGATTAATAAACTATTGAAATCAACATTTATATATCTTATTATTCAGGCATATACTAGTTAACTAATATGTTAATAAATACTTTATTAACTCAACTTCATGCAATTTTGTGACCTAATCTAAAGTGAGGACTATTCATGCTTTATAAATCCCTTATAAATGACAATTAAAGGCTCAGAATCAAATGAACAATAATCTTTGCAATCTTTTCTAAAAAATTTAATTACTGTAAAGTTTAAACATTGCTGAATAACAGGAGTGTCAAAATACGATATAAAACTGGATAAAACAACAACAACAATATAATAATTTAACAATATAATAAGATGCAATGTTTAAACTCTACAGTTATTTTATTTTAGATAAGGTTGCAAAGATTTATTTTTCATTTGAAGTACAGTTTTATCTGTGTATCTTTAAATGAAAAGGAATGATAAATGATAATAAATGATTTATAGTGTGTAGTTATTATAAAGTGTTACCGAGTTTTCTTTTTAGTCATTGTGCAAGTCTCTCTCTTTTTTATTTTATTGTTTTTACTGCTCCTTTTGCTCAAAACAGGATTTTTGTTCTTACATCATCCGTTTCATTTAACTTCTGCCAGGCTCCTGTGGATTCCATGGGAAGGTATTTGCCTCACGTTGTGTATTTTCAGATTTAACCTCATGCTTTAAAACTTTTCCTTTTTGCTTTGTTTGAAGATTTTTTTGTCGATGTTTAGTTTGAAGCTCTGATGGTAGACTGGCATTGACATGAACCCTACTGTGTTTGGTCTTTGGGGTTTGTTTAGCTGCTTTTGAGGAAGAGGCACAAGTGTTTGGTTTTTCCTCTCTTGCGTATTGCCTCCTAAGGATTTCTATCCGTCCAAGCAAAGCCCAGTTGAAGCAGAACATTTTCAAAAAGGACTGGATGTTGCCAAGCGGGTTGGTCTCATGCTGCTTGAAGAATCTCCATTATGTTTTCTTATTCGCTTTGGCAAGTGGAAACTAACACTCCTGGTTTGCATCACTCCCTGGAGAATGACTATTCTTTATTTTATGTTATGCTGCACTTATTGTCCAGTCAGCTGGAAGTAATAATAATTTAAATCTGTTTGTTTTGGACAAAGATAAGTAGCAAGTATTTGTTTTTTAACAGAATCTAGATTCTCATTTGAGCAGAAAGACCAGACCTTTACTGAAATGCATGAAGAAATGTGTCAATATTGTGATTGATAAACCTCCTGGAGTTGTCCCCATGAACTAAGGGGATGGATTATATTGAGGGGTTTCTACTGCAAATGTGAATATCAGCTCTTGCCAGTGGTTAGTGGGAGAGCAGATGTCAGACCTCAACATGTTTGGTGCAAATCTGATAAATTAACTTGTGATAGATTACAAGATTCATTATACAAATTGTATAATGGCTTTGGGCTGGATTCTGGTTGACTATGTTATGAGGTTAGAACACCTACCCTCTTTATGAGTCTTCTGCTTTCCATGTTTATGTAAATGTTAAGATAAGCTGAATTGATATTCAGTTGTTGTAATAATAGGAAACATATTTGGAGATGGTGGTGATTAAGTCCGTGAAGGTGGGGTTTCATTTGTTGAACCTTCTGATCTCAGTTCATAAAGGTAGACAACTTTTACTGTTTAGCTTAGCAGAATTTACTGTATTAAAACAATGCTGTATAACTCTGTCCTAAAGTAGCCCTACAATACCCCAGTATGTGATAAAAAACAGTTACAGGAAGAGACAAGAAGATCCAAATCAATACAAACTTTAAAGAACTTATTGAAACCACAATTTTCATTCCCACACTTGTCTGTCTCTTTTGGTTAGTAGGAAACAATTCACATCAAAGATACTAGTACAACATAGACCTTTTGCGCTCACATCTGCTTGAGCAACATGGGAACGAATCCCATAGTAGATGGGGAAATTATTATGGGTGTGAAAGACCTTAAATCTATGGTTTAGCATAACATAAAAACAACTTTATACGAATCTCTGCGTGAGCAGTTGTTTGAAAGTGGCCAGTGGACTTAATTAAAACTGACCTTGTGGTTTCCATAACAAGCCCTCAGCTCACCCCTGATGCTTGACCCTCAAGAGGACATCGATGAAAGGATGCTTGACACTAGGATAGGGTTGTGACTAAGAAGGGATAGCTGTTATTGTTGCATCTGTTTCTGATCAGTGTTGTGTCCATGGTGTTTTGGCCTGACAGAAAGTGCTCTGAAGGAAATAAGTAATTTGGAAATGTAAGGGGAGGGCCTTGACCTACTGTACCTTTGTAAGAACCAGTTTACTCTGAACCAAGCTAACCTGATTTAACTCTTCTCATTTTCTTAGCGTTTTGGCCTGCAAAGATATAAGCCATTTTTCAGTGTGCAGTCTTGTGAGCTCTTGCATTATTGAGTTTTCAGTCTTTATTATCAGTACATTATCAATATGCAAATATTTAAGTTTTTATTGGACAGGAAGCCTGAAAGAGTTGCTTGTTTTATAATCTAACGAATAGATCTGGTATATAAAAACACAAAATCAGAAGAATACAGCAGAGTACGAGGCTATATGGTCCTAACCATCGAATATTGCAATCTTAATTGCATATTGTTGGTTCTACCGAACTGTTTTGCTACTGTGAGAGACTGTTTGATTCAGTGTTCTCAGTAACCCATAAAAGACAAACCACCAGTTTCCACAACTGCACTGCACTGTCTAAAAGTCCTAGAGGGACTTTCTACATTCACATGAAGTCTCCTTTCCTCCCATAAGCCTGACAGGCTGTTGATTACTATATAGGACTCATATGTTAACTGGCTCCCCTACTGGGATGAATATGGATATGATTAGGGGTAAGTGTGTTGAATAACCAGAAGCCTCAAGAGAGGTGGCTAATATAAAACAGACCTCTCTACAACACCAACAAATCATGAAGAGACTTGTCTGTGTGTCCGTGACACTGGACAAACATCTCTGACAACTTAACTTTACCTGTAATTCCTGGGCCACATTGCCCATCCAGATTGCCCATGCAATTAGAGACTTTAGATGCCAATATTAGGAAGTGTGTGAACTAGGATAAGTCCTGTGTGCTTTTGGGCTTGTTACCACTGTCATGACCATGGTCTTGGGAGATTTGAGAACTTGTGTTTGAGAGTTCTTTGGGAACTTTTTTTTGTAAACCACTTACGTGCTTGTTGCTGGTAAAGATACAGTCCAGATATCCTAAATTATAGTAATGAATATAGATAAAGATTTGATCATAATCCAGATTAATCTTTTGGTTTGTTATGTCTTATCGTTAAGTTTATATGTAGGATAAACCATACTTATGTTTATTATAGTGAGCATAAAAGACATTTGTTTGTATTTATCTATTGATCTACTAAAGATTCAGGTCTTCAAAGACTATGAAACACACACCCATCTTCTCTTGCTTTCTTAATGGAAGCATAACATTTCATAATAATACGTTTCCACTTTTTTCAGTGTAAACCTATCAACCCCCAAGAGAATCCATTTGAATCAAGTGTTATCTTTGATTCATCACTGATGAACATTAATACAAGAAGGCAAGTTCTTTCTTTGTGAAACCACATCCTTTCCAGTGGTTCTGAGATGAGTATCTCATTTGGCTTCACGCCTATTAGATAAGTCACAGACACCAAAATGGCTGGAAACTTTGCTAGAATAGGTTCAAATAACTTGCCAATCACAGAACGTCAACTTTGTCAAATGGTATTTCTTCAGTACTGTATAATTGTTGTAATTAACCACAAGCTTTTTAACATTGACTGTATTCTTCTGTGGTTTCTCGGCTTTCAGGGTTACAACCCTGTCTCCAGTATATATCATTAGATGCTGAATGTTCAACCTCTAGGGGACATTTTATCCATAGATTCTTTTGCCATTCTCAGCTTACTTTGTGCATAGGAAAAAGTTGAACCTTCCATGTCTGGAGTGACCCCAAGTCTAGTTCGTTTCATACAGTAAGTTTCAACATGCTTGTAATGTCTTGTTTAGGAAGTAGGCTCAGTTTTTTGTTGGATTGTGTGCACTGCTGGGTCTGGAGAACGAGGCCTCTGTTCTCGCAGGTCTTCCCTTTAGGAATGTCTGGCTAGAGGCTCTGTGAAGGCCTGTAATCCTAGTATCCTGGCAGTGGAACGCAGTGGAACTGTTCCAGATATTGCTAAGAAGCTTAAAAAAAAAAACAGACTGGAAATTCAATTACCTATTCCTTCAGAGCACTCTGGTGGTCACGTGAAAAGAAGTCACTCAGAGTAATATCTTATTCTGTTCCATCATCATGAATAACAGACTCTCCTGGGTTAGCTTCCCCAAGTGCCCTTGGAGTTTCCTTCCACTCTACATCCATTTACAGCATGTAGCCTATTTTTTTGGACTTAAGAGAGCTGAAGATTTCAAGGATATTTTTCTCATGCAATCCCAGTTAAGCCATTCTTCATTTAAAAACCTCATAATTCCTTCACATATTCAACGTTTGTGTATTTAAAATATGCATCTGTTTCTTCTGATAGATGTCTGCATGTCAGCAAAAAAAGTCATGGTTTGCTTTTAGAAATGTCTTGCTTGATCCCTCAGGCTTTCTCGAACATAAAACAGACTAAAGGCAATTGGAATTGTAAGTGGCTGAAGTACTGCTATATGTTTTACGCAGTAGGAAACAGAACAACGTTCTATTATTTCACTTGCAGGCAGGATGAGACCAGACCATTTTATCAGCTTGTTTCTCCTTTTGACTTGTGTCGCTTTGGGACAGGCAGTCTGTGAGAGACTTACAAAGCAAAAACGTTAGGTCACCCAATCCAGTTGTTTTTCTTCTATCCTGATCCCTGTAGCAAAAGGGAAAAGACGTTATTTTGAATCTGATAATGTTTAGGAGGATTGACAGTGACAGATTTGAGTAAAATTCCCTTCAGTATTTCATCACCTGAGGAAAGGTTGCCTTAAAAGTGTAATAAAATAGCAATTACAGAAACAGCTCAGAAAACTGATTGCATGTAAAGACGCATGATTTTTGGTTGCAGTGTTGTTTTGATATCGTTTTGGGTGTGATTATATTGGCATAATCCAAAAAAAACTTGTCTATAATCCAAAAATCTGAAAACTGACACCATTGCTTTTT
Organism: Danio aesculapii; assembly: GCF_903798145.1. Classification (NCBI taxonomy): domain Eukaryota; kingdom Metazoa; phylum Chordata; class Actinopteri; order Cypriniformes; family Danionidae; genus Danio; species Danio aesculapii. The sequence goes on from NC_079438.1 coordinate 53,892,357, forward strand.
TGTTGATTTGGACATCTGGATTTGGTTATAAGTGGAGGTGTTTCCTTTGGGCCGTTCAGCTTCCTTTCACCTCTCGCCTTTCAGAGTGTCATAGGACTTTACTCTCTACATGGTGCAACTCTGAAATATGACGCATCCATTGACATCTTAAGATTTATCCTAGTTTACAACTCCACTGAGACCCCTTATGCTTCACTTATCAGCTCATTTTTCCGTCTGCAGAGGCCTAACACCCCCATTATCATCTAACACCGTACTCTGTGGTAATAAAAGGACCATGGAGTTCATGTCTTGGTGATTCTACCCATGTGAATGGAGCCTGTGTTACCTGCTAACCTCTCAGATTTTCAGAAGGTGATGCTAAATCCGGCTGCTGGTAAGATGTAGTGTCTCAAGAAAGATGTTATCCGAGGTTCTGTCTATCCAGTGCTCTCTGTGTGACCTCAGTCATTAATCACATCTTGTTATTGTTGAGGTAGTGTGCTGCTAAAATATATCCTCTGAGAAAGACAGCTGTTAATGTACTGGGACGTTTGGATGCTTACTGGTAATAAAATATGAGAAAAGTACCTATTTCCCGGAAGCAGATCACTAAATTCTGAATAGATGAAAGAGTTTGTCAGGCGGATTTACAACAATTCTTACCATAAGCCTGTGCCTGTGACAGGTTCCTGTTTTAGTGCACAAACGAGTCTGTAGATGAGTTCAGAGGGGCCTGTTTTTGGCTTTCTTTTTGAAGCCATTGAATGTGAACATCTACATTAAACAGTTCAGCTTTGAGTGTAGATTCACGTCACATGGACTTTGTAGGTGTAAAATATGTATGGGTAAGTATGTTTGTTCTGTCGTATGAGTAAATAGACTTCAATTAAATTGTACATTCTGACAAATTCAAAGGGTAGCATTTGGGGTGTCATTTATAAGATTATCCTAATCTGAGTGATGGTTCCTGTGGAGCAATTTCAGCCCCCCTACAGCCAAGGATGTGTCCATCCTAATGAGTTTAATTATGTTACTATGAACGTTGGTACATATGTTTGAGACAGCTTTGTTTGTTACTGCTAGTTTTTTATTCTTATTCTTTCAGTCTGTCTTTGTCTCTTGCTCTCTTTCGTCCCCTTATTTCCATAATAGGCCTTAGGGTTGAGGTCTGAAATAGAAACAGCTGCCTCGCTTTAGAGCCACCTGGCCTAACACAAACACACACAAACATACTTGGGTAATACTGCTTGTCCAGCAGTATAACACACACACACAAACCTCATCCTTCTGTCTAGCTCTTTCTGTCATTTACACAAATGCATACACAAAAGTGTCAGTTTTGGTTTGTGATGGGCAGCAGAAAAGAATAGTGTAGTAGTGCCAGAGCCCACTGCTGTTAGTCAGACTTTAGAAATAGCAACAATACACATATCTGTATACCTCCAGACAACAGACTGGGAGCTTGTGCCAAACCTCTTTGCCGAAAACGCACATCCACACGCAAATAGTGACCTTAGGGAAGGTTTAAACAAACTTGCAGACATAAACACACTGAAATCCAACCAAGCAACCTCATTTGTGCAAAATTTGGTTGGTAGGCCAAACTTTGCACGTTTAGCCATCCAAGCTCACACACAAAGGTTAAGCAAAGGCCTCTTTGCTTTTTAATCTCCAATGCTTTTACTCATTCATTTGACAAGCATAGAACTACAGAATCTTCTTATGCACAGAAGCATAGGGGTGGTTTAAGGTGCAGTGTGGGGTACTGTCCAGACCACCATGCTCACAGTGCTGTCCACAGTGGGAGAGACACAAATTGTCCATCGCTAATCCACCTAAAAGGTAGAATCCTAAAGCAGCAGTCAGCTTTGATCCACATCCAGAGAGATGAAAGCTTTTAAGCCAGACAACTGCTTTTACACTCTCTTTCTTGCGTTCATTGATGTGTCCTCTGTTCTTTTACTCATTTATCACATCTTTTTTTTGTCATAGTAACCTCACATGTGACGGAAAAGAGAGACCGGAGGGCCTTGAGTATAAAGAACAGACAGATCATTGATGGAAACATTTTCAATATCAGAAACTTATCTTGCTTTGTTGTGGAGACTGTTTCATCCAATTAGACCAACCAACCCAGGCTCATTCTGAAAACGTAGTCCCGTGGACGTTTCTGGAGACCACGAAATACGTAGCCGGGGGTACGTACGGCTGCATTTCATTTTTTTAAGCGGACGATGCGGGGCGGTGTGACGCCGTTCCTTTCGGCGCTTGCCGGCCGGCCTCTCGCCTCAGTGTGGAGGGCTTTCCCGCTGCAACCAGTTTGTCCGGTTAGCTCTTCGTGTACTTTGGCGGACTCGTGGCGCAGGGAGGGGCTGACCACGACGACGACGACCGGGTTCGAGTCCGGGGAAGAGCGGTTCCAGAAATCAGGTAAGAAAACAAAAACAAAATTCAAAAAATGAAGCGAACAAGTTCGTCACAGGGTGAGAATGTGGTCAAAATCCGAAAACGTGGTAAAAATCAGACGAGGGCTTTTCTTTTTCTGGACGGCTTTTGTGAATCGTCGTTGGTTGGGTTTAGGAACAGAGGAGGGTGGGTCAGCCGATTGGCCGGTCGCACGGTCAATCATTCTTTCATCCAGGCAGACAGGCGGAAGGCCGTTCGACAGTGACCTCTAGCGGGTTGACGCGAGAACAACGCGGAAAATAGCGCGCACAGCGGCCTCTCGCGGATTCACGAAAACAAAAACTGCAAAAATACGTACCTTCCGGGACGTATTTCGCGGTCTCCAGAAACGTCCACGAGACTACATTCTCAGAATGAGCCTGGGTTGCATTAGACATTTCACCTAAACCACACAACAATGAGAAATATGTGACAGTCTACTAAGGATCACTGATGTGAAAAAGTTTACTGCTAAAGAAATAGAAGCAAATTTTGACTATTATTTTGACTTTTTCTGTTAAAAACCCAAGTTTAATGCCCACTTCCTGTTCCCCACACGTCTTTTTTCTCACATTATTGATTTTGGATTGATTGATCGCTACATCTTGCCACAGTACAAGCTGTTTACTACTGTCAAGTCAGCCATACTTGTAGTACATGTAACACATTTTTTTGTTCATTCATTTAATCAACAAACAAACTCAAATTTGTGTCTGGATTACGTATGCTAAATCAGTTTAGAATTATTAATACTGTACTATTGATGTTTCCCATTCCCATATAAATTATTACTGACAATAATGTAATGTAATACTGCAATACTCTTGTAGATTAAAATGTTTGTAATGCTACACTATTAACTATAGAGTTCAGTTTAGAAGACAACAAGGTAAACATAATATGTCTTATAAGTAATACATACACTGTTGTCTTGTGGAAAGATGTTTTACCAAGGCATTGATTGATTTGTTGTACACACTTGTGCTTGAAAAGAGAACACCCAAATTCATGCCTTGTAGAGGTTAAGGAGTACAGCTGGGAGCCGCTTACTAGGTAATTTGTCTTTCAGCATAGTAATTAACCCAGAGAAAATGAAAGCGCAACCACCTTTCTTTTCCTATCTCTCTTTCTCTCCTAACTACCGAACGGCCTCTCTCACTCTGTGTGGAGACTCTTATTATATCAGACTTGTGTATTATCCCTGGCTACTGCACATGATTCTACTATGTGTGTATTTTGGCTCACAGCATGTCTCTTCACTCTTTGAATCACTACACAGGCAAATACACATACACAATTCACTGCTTGACTGGCCTTCTTTCATTCACATTAAAGTCTCCCTTTGAAAAGCCAAAACAGTGTTGTGAAAAGTTTCCATTAGATATTTATCTTCTCTAAGTATAGCTTACAAGATTCTACAGCCCTCTTTGCTTTACAATTGTTCAGGATGTATGAACTTCAGATAAAAGTCAAACCACAAGCACTGAAGTTAACTGATTTGCTGCACGTACTTTGTCAGTGTGACGACACCATGTTTCATCATTTAAGAGAAGTGCTGATGTTGTAAGTGTGAAATCTGCATCACTTTAGGTGAATGGGATCTATGCATGTCAACTTTTTGATTTAGAGTTTCTTTATCACAGATACTTGGCGCAACATCTTGTAAACATTTGCAATAGAGTTTGGATTCAGTTTGATTTTCAACTTAATTTGAACTCAGTAATAGTAATAACACCGATAATTTCACAGTTATGGTTGAATGAATTATGTGAGTAGAGGGAGACCTTTCCATGGAACAGCATACATCCATCAGTCAGACACAGAACAACAGTTTAAAGTAATTATTCTAAACTCATTATGGTCACAATTTAACCCAATTTGGCCCCTTTCCAGAGATGACTGGTTCCAGGAGCTGATACAACCCAGTCTGTTCTTAATCAGATAGTCATCTAATTAGTCAACTTTAATTTGAGTTGCAAATTGCTTTGATCATTATAAGTGTGGTTATAGTTTTGATTTATCAACTTTGGTGACTGATTATATTTTACAGCTCAAAAAAAATTGAATTTATTCACGGGGAACAGTATCATGATGGTCACTTAGTTGTTTAACATCTATATGATTGCTGACACTCCTTTTATAGTGGTTTTTGTATTATTATAGTGGCTGTGCTGACAGGTTTATATGCTTAATCTATTAGACAATTTGCTCTGTAAACCTGTACAGCCAGAGCTTTGCACTGATGATTCTAGCACAGTAGAAATGAACCAGCGCAAATACAAAAATTCCTCCTGAACATATAGCCTGGAAAAGTAAATGTTTGGAGAGGGAAGAATGAGAAGGAAGGTCATGACCTCTTCAGCATTTACAGCTCCTCACGGTTGCTGGGATGCAAAATCTCTTAATAGGAATTGTTGAAATGTTTCCCCTGAAACTCAACAGCTTTAGAATATCCTGGAAAGTGAAGAATCAGAATTTTCAGAAGTCAGAATCTTAGAAGATCAGAAAGAAAGTGTCCCGTAAGCCCCCTGCTAGGGAGGAAATGAATGTTTGAGTCGTGACGGACATATAGCTGAAATGAGCGGTCACCTCTGACTGACTCTATTGACTCAGCACGGCATGAGATGTTAAATTAGGTGTGTGTGTGTTTGTGGGTCTGTGTGTATACAAAATACAAACCTATCTCTTCTGACATAAATCAATGCACAGAATGAACTGTTCTAGTAATTATGTTAATTGCTGTTAAATGTGCCATTGCTGCTTTTTTGCAATGTGCTTTAAAACCCTGGTCTCAAATGTTTAGTACAAATAAGCCAATGTTAGCTTCAGGAACATATTATACTGAATTTTTTTTAAGTGTATTTTCTGTTTATTAGAGTTTTGCTCTTATTTGTGTTGTCATGCAGGTTGTTAGATTTGCAATATGCTTATACTAATAGACTCAACTGTAATATTGCTGTTTATGTGGTGTGTGGAGTTTTCTTCCGACGTAGAACGTGCACTGTTTGGTGCACACACTTTACTGTGCGGATGAATCCCTAGCACTGTGCTGCATTTTTCAGGAAGTTAAAATTTTTTATTTTTTTATGTTTTTAATTACTCAAGCATATCACAGCTTGTTTGAGATGTTTTGAGCTTGTAAGAGGGAAACTCCTAGAAGTTCTCACTAGTCGTCCTATGAGGTGAGAAAGAAACCAAGTTAAACCAATTCTTCTGCTCCAAGATCCAGTCCTGAAATTATTTGGCTGATTTATTTATTTTTTTGGTTACCGTTAGTTTGTACATGATTTTAAGAGTTTAAATCTGTTCAAACTGGAAATAAAGAGATGCATTATGTGATCTTGTGAAAATTATTTAAAAGAAATTGGTATTAAAAAAAAGTATTGATCGGCCACTGGTATTGTATTTAAAGCATTAATAATGGTATTGAAGATTTTTGAATGATAAACCCAGCCCTAGATGTGATGTTTTCGCTTCAGTGCTCTAGTGCTTCAGTTTTTGATTAAGGAGTGTTGGTGGTAATTATAGTGCAGGCTATTGAATGAACCTTTGACATTCATGCTGTCTGATTGAGAGTGCATATGAGGATAGGAGCTGGTGCTTATGCTCTCATTCATAAATAAGATTTAATTTTGCACCATTTTATTTGGTTTACTGTCTGCAATGACCAGTCTTGTTCGATATGTTCTTCACTTGTTTTTTTTTCCCTTTGTCATTGCTTGGCAATTTGATTCTTTAAATTTAACACTTAAGCAAATAAGTAAAGCTCAAGCACCATGGCCAAAGAAACCAGTCAGAGCTATATTTGAAGAATTAAGGTAGAACAAGACAAAAAAAGCATGACAAAAAGGAGAAAAAAGGACAGGAAAACAAATGTCTTGGCCGGGAAGGTTTAGACAAATGAAGAGGTTGCTGCTAATGTTTGATTCTGAAAACAGAGAACTTTAAATTTTGTATCTCTCAAGCTCTTGATCTGTCACAGATAGATGTGTACATTACTTTAATGTGGAATTTGTGTTGTGATTTTTGATGGTAATTATGATTGTAATGTATGGTTTATATCCTTAAAACCTTCTTAAACTAATAGAAAATGATTACAGTTAAGTAGATTTACCACCGTCAATTATAGGAATACAAAATTTGGGGGAAATGTGTTTCTTGTGTTTGTGTTTATTTTCTTTCTTTGATTTTAGGGTGAAATGTGACATGTTTTCAGGTTGACTTCAGTGTTCCCATAGAGATGGTAATGACCTCAGGCTAGAGAGAACGTGAGAGAAAGAGAGGGGAAATAAGAGAGATGAGGGTGTCTAAAGTTAATGAACTTTTTAAGTGCCATACATTAACTGCAGGTCAGTGGAGTCTAACACTGTGGTGGGGGGCTGAAGGAGAGCCGTAGAGATTTGTGGGGGAGAAAAGGTCAAGGCTGGAACGGATGGAGAGGATGGCGAAGGTCAAATGCTGGGGAGGAAAAGACAAACAAGTAGAAAAAGAGACAAGGAAAAAGGGAGACAGAGAGGGATGGGTGAAGATGGCCTCTAAATCAGGAGCAATTTGTGGTTACAAAGACAGCAGTTTAAGTTTTCACAGTCTTTTTGTTTATACTTATGTGTGCTTATAAATGAGAGTCATGGATAATAAGGTTACTAAGAGATTTGGAGGTTACAGGGTGCATTTACTGCTTCCAAAAATGCAAGGTCTGGCATCCATCATATTCTAGCTCATTTATATTTTACATTAACTTGGACCGTAAACTGTTTTATCTCTTGTCCACCGAATATTCCCAGGCGTGAGTGTTCTAGCTTGAGACCAGTTGTTACAGACAAGTCAATCTGTTTATTTTATCAGTCCATGTATCAGCATATCAAACTAAAGTTCAGCTCACGCAAGGTTGTCTTTGTGCTTTTTTACTAGATGCAATAGATGATAGAACAGCTTACTTGATCAAAACTTAAGAGAAAATAAGGACATGCTGGTGAAATGACCAGTTTAGACTAGCATGAGCGCAGTATGACAACAATGACACATGATAAAAGCAAGCCAAAGAGGTATTTGATATACCAAGATAGAGTGGGGAAAAACCATGCCATATATACACGGTGTGCCTGTGGCTGTAGTGTGTGTGTGTGTGTGCTTTATGGCTATAATTACATTAAATGACTGGAAGAGCCCATTTCCCCTCCGCCTGCTTAGCCTGGTGATTTAGACAGGGGTCACCACCACTCACCCGTCGATACTCACACACAGCTCCGTTTACCCTTGCACCAATCTTTAACAACACAAACTTTGTGTGATGAGGAGAGAGAGGCATTGTGATCAGTCACAAGCTTTCTTACTGTAGTGATATTTATCAGTGATCACTTCATCACAGTGATCTACAGCATCACTATGTCTACAGGGAAGGTTGATGAAGGTACTTGAGGTGTTACAAGACTTCACAAGATTGTTATATTTCAGTGACTACAAATATAAAACTTCCTTTAGAAATGCTTTTAACGTTAACTATAGTTGAATATCAGGAACTGGCTTGAACTATACAATAGAGTGAGCAGGTAATAACATGTGTTTTCAGTTATGCTTTTGGTTGCCATATGACAAGCATATTATAGTAAAGTGAAAAAACATCCCCCACTGCCATCACCACCCTTGTGGTTTTACTGCGTTCAAACAGAATTGCTTTGATGTTTGTTAAACCTAATGCAAACACACACATCAGGGCATCGGAGAGTGTCTGCACTGTTTACAACAGCTTTCATTTGCTAATAGGGTGCTGACCCAGAACCAGGGCCCACCTGTCGCCCTAGGCAACCAGACAACAGGCGCTGATAAGGTTCTGCAGGCCTGCTTGTGCTGTAATTTCAGGCTGAAACACTGATTCACCACACATGACCTGTGGCCATGCCATGTCAGTGCGAAAAATCGCACTTAGATTTAGACCCCAGCAAATGCATGCAGTGGGAATTAGAACTATTGGTGAAAGTTTTGAGGTGTTCACACTGCAGAAACTGATTACAAATGTAGTTACAGAAATGCTTTTTAAGAGAACAAAGTTTCTGCCTTCTTCAGATTATGGTCTAACCCTGCACAATAGGAACTACCAGTGATATTTATATTGATTGGGTGAATGCAAACCATAACAAATCAGTGTTTTAGTGTTACATATGCTGAAAGTTGATGTTAGGGCATTTACTTGTTACCTACATTTGTGAGACTGTCTTGCTTTCTCAGTCATGATAAAATTCACTAAGTTGTCAAAGGAAAGAAATCTACAATGTAAATGTAAAACGTTGTCCCCTACTAGAAAGCCTGAAATAACCTTTGTATTTTTTTTTTAAATATAAATTGATTTGAACCTGCCAATTTTTATTATATACGATTTAATTGAATCATATATAGAACTCATATAAACAGATGTTTAAATCAGATTGCACTGTATATTTAAACAAATCTGTGATCAGATTCACGATTCAGATTGACGAAAATGGATGCATGTAAACATAGCCAATGCCTGTATTTTTTATACTGTTTTTTTATTATTATACAAACAGTTTACGATGTTTCATTATTTAGTTGAAAAGTTAAATGTAATAGTTAATGAAAAAGAAATAGACCAAATAGCACAAGAAAATTAAATAAGAGGCAAATGATCAATCTAGCTATTATGTTATATAATTGCACCCTTTCACCTTGCCTCTATTTTTTTATTCGTGCCTTTCGTTAATCCTCAGTTTTTTTTGAAGCAGTCTTTGGCCTTGATGCTCTTTCTCTTGTCTGTCTGCTTGTCTCTTTCTCTTCATCTTATCTAAACTCTTTAAACCCTTGTTATATTCTTCTTTGGATTTGTGCAGTCAGCTGTGTTTAGGTGAGAGTGTTCTCACAGTCAGGTTCAGTAGCCACTGAGTTCATCTCATCCCCCAAACACTATCTATTTCCAGGTTTTTTTTTTTTACTCTGGCATTCAGCCTATTAACTGTCGCTCTGTCTGCTCCATGCCATTCATAACTTGGGAAGCGCCTCAGAGAATGAGAATGTGCCCATTCACAAGAGCTCTTGTGTCTCACTTTTATTCACAAAGTGCAAGGAAATGGGGATGAGGGTCTTGATTCTAGAAGTCTTAAAGTCAGAGTGACCTTTAGTTGGGCAGATGTATATAGGTATTCCATCCACATAAAAATGCAGCACAATATCATAACTAAAGTGCAAATGAAGTTTTGTCTGTAGCGCATAAAAGACTTGTCTGAAGCACAAGATCAGTTGCAGTACACGCATCAAAATCTGAGTGCCTTTGTGCACTCTGTACAACCCTCAAATCCAGCACTGTGAACTCTTTGACTTCTGTGCTAAGTCAACATTGGAGAAACTGAAGTGAGTAGAGCTTTAAATGTGTAAACAAAACAAAATGCTTTTAATTAAGACATATGAGATATGTTTCTATCGTTAAAAAGCAACATAGCAAGAAATTTTGACACCCTTTTTCATTATCGTAAAACATGTGCACCACAGCCCATAGGGGGGCACTGATATTGAGACTGATTCAATTGACGGAGATCACAGAGTCACTGTAATGTTTGTTTTCTTACATGACTCATGACTGTAAAATTCATTCCGAGTTCCAAGTTCTACCCATTGAGTTTTCGCAAAGGCTTTTACTGTGTAATTAATGACATTTAGTTATGTAATAAATACATACTTTATAGTTCTATGTATTTTATGGTATAGTAATAGTTTCTTTTTGGCCTAGTCCCTTTATTAATCTGGGGTCGCCACAGTGGAATGTACTTATCCAGCATATGTTTTACACAGTGGATGCCTTTCCAGCTGCAACCCATCACTGGGAAACATCCACACACACTCATTCACACACATGCACTACGGTCACTTTTAGCATACCCAATTCACCTGTACCTATGCCTATGCCTTTGGACTTGTGGGGGAAATCGGAGCACCCGTAAGAAACCCACATGAACACGAGGAGAACATGCAAACTCCACACAGAAATACCAACTGACCCAGCTGAGGCTCAAACCAGCGACCTTCTTGCTGTGAGGCGATCGTGCTACCCACTGCGCCACCCCGTCGTCTGTTTTCACTTTCCCATAGTATATTTAACACAAATCTGTTTTGAATGTCGATACTATCTAGTAATGGAGCAATTTTTGAGCTGAAAACTGTAGGTGGTTTCAGAATTACTTGTTGACCCATTCTGTTTTTGACTAAATTGGTAGACTGACCACTGTTTAAAACAGATTTTGTTAGCACTTCTCTGTGGAATGTGAGCAGTACAGGGTGAATACGCTAACCATGTGGTCAGAACCACTTCCAGTTGTAATTGTGGCAGGTTCTTTATAAATTGAGTGTGCAGCCACTAAGCAAATATTTATACATAACAGTGTGGCCATTGGTTCTGTGTCTTATCTTTTTCTAGATGTTTTAAAATACACACATGCCAAATTAAGGACAATTTCACACTGCACCGACAAACACCAGCCAGCAGATTTGTGTGTCACCCCTCCTGCTGTTGGTTGGCACTTGATTAAACATGTTAGCAGGTTTTGCATCTCAGAAGCTGTTTAATATAACAAACTGTTATCTTGTGATTTAGTTTTATATAATATTATTATATTCTGGAATTTGGTCATATTTATTAATGTGTAGGCATGTCACATATAGGAGCTAAATTACCATAACTGATTGTCAATCGGTGTGTAGTAGATTTACTGCCCCTAAACATAGTCAGCATGGTTTCCGCTACATTCATTCTTCCATGGCGGGGCGCCACGCCAAAATTGATCCCGCCACGGCTACATTACAGCTTTTCATTCAAAACATTCAGTAGTGTTTTTTTAATTGCGGGTGATAATCGCAGCAAAACGTATTAAAAGGTAAGTGAATTATAACAGCGCAAACATTTCTGTAACCGTAGTAGTGCTGTGCGTTATTTGTTTACCCCTTTAAGGTTACATGCTGACTGACTGACAGGTGCGTCATGCGTGAGGCCAGCAAACACGACGTATAGCCATTTCACTGTACTTCAGGACGCATTAATGCCACTCTGTAGGTCTATTGGAGACATTCATAAATATTCCTATCAAATCTAATAAATGTTGGAGACGTACTTGTTACATAAATGCACTAAATATCACTTCAGCAGCGTTTATTTGAGAGCGCACAAGAAGATCTGCGCTTGAGCAGCGTGTATTTGAGGGGGCATGCAAGAAGTTTTGTGCACGAGCAGAGGAAATCGGTGCGCAAGCAAAGAGATTTGCATGCTGTAGGCTATTACATAATTGCGATCTCGAATTGTAATACTGCGCTCACGACATTTGTCATTGAAATAATGCCACAGGAAGTTTGTAGATCTGTGTAAAAAAGACGTGCCGCCACAACTGGAAAAAACCCAAGAGGAAACACTGGTCAGTATCGATTTTCCATCTTCCAGTATCATAATTGACAGGAATGAAGGATTAGCCTAAAAGAGAAGCCAGAGTTTTTCTTTCTCTGGTCTGTTATTTCAAGCATGCAGAGAAGATTGTTTATGGAGGTCTGTTTTTGTGTATTTGTGTGCGTGTGGTGGCGTGTTTGCGGTCACGGTTCACTTCACTGGATAACCACCTCACATGGATCTTGTGACTTGTGAAAGCATCTGATATAGAAAATGACTCATAACTTGATTGTTTATAAGAATAATATGAAACTTTTATGTGACCTTTTTTTTTTAAAAATCCACTTAGATTTTTCTCCTGATGAGCATTTTAAAAGAAAACTCAACCATATTACATTTGCAAAGACACCAGAAAGACATATGATATGACGCAAGGATGCAATTTCTTTTTTAATATTTATATTTTTGTGTTTGTTTTGTGTTTTATAATTTTTATTAGTTTTATAAACACTATTAAATTTGTGATATAGAAAAATATTGAAGTAACAAGGTGGAAAACTGGAAGCAAAAAAAAAAAAACATTTGATAAGAAAGAGAGAGAGTTTGTGCAGAAGAGAGTCAAATAGGGAAAGCATTGATGCGGCGCTCATGCAGACCTGTGGTATATCTGACTCCCAATCCTGGATACTCTCCAGCAGTCTCTCTTTGATTACAAGTTCTCAATGACAGCTTTCACCTCATTCTCATTTGTCCTCCCACACAAACACACCCGCACACACACACCCACCCACCAGAAGGTCCCACAGGACATGGAATAAAAGCAGGTTAAGAAAAACATTTAATCACAGATTGCATGTTTGCAATTGTTGATTGCAATTTTGTGGAGGCATAAATTCTGTAGATTTTTTTTTCTTTTCAGTTCAGTTCACTTCATTGTTGTAATAAATTTGAGCTTTTAGCTTGTAGATCAGATTTGGGTCGGAGAAATCTGACTCTTGATCAGTGGCTCTAGAGGATTATTTGATTTCATTGTCAAAAGCAGGATGAGCTCTTCGCTGTTCCTGCCAACCAAGGCAGTTTCCCACTGAAGAATCTTTTCGGCCTCTTCTGTTGGTCAGTTACTATCACAGAGACAATCAGCTGACAATCTATTTACAACAGATTAGAGATTCATTGGGAATTAGGTGCTTGATTTCACTTTCACTCAAAATACAGCTAGAATAACAACTACAGATAACCTTATGTTGTAGGGATGTGCTGAACTTTAACTCTGCATGCTGTTTGTATTGTAGATTATTCAGAGCTTTTAGTGGTAAAGTTAAGCGATACTGACCACATAAAGTTCTGCCACATAGCTTCCGCATACTGAATGTCTCAAGCACTGTTTTGTGGTTTCCTGAATGGTCTGTTGCCTGCTTGAATTCAACTATCCTATTCCAACTATTATTGAAATACTCCAAAAACAAATCTCTTGTATAGTAAAGGGACATGCACTGTAACTCCAGTGTAATCCCACAGTTACGTTTTTCAAAGACATAGCTAAAAAACACTCATGAAAAATCTGATAAGTAGTCATCATTTACTCATTCTGATATCAAGGCCAAATAATTTGGTTCAGTGGAGCACAAAAAAGCTCGAATATTTGATGTCAATGACGTCAAAACCTACCTTTTGCATGTTTTAAATTTCTGGATGTTCCTCACACAGTGATTATATGTTGTAGGAGACATTTCTCTTTTTGTTTTCTGAGGAATGGAGCTTTTGAAGGACATGAGTGTGAGTAAATGATACCACCGTTTTTTATTTGAGAACTGCATTTTTAGATGGTGCTGTGTGCGCTTTTTCATTTGCACTTTACTTGGGTGACAAATAATGAGGTAAATGAGATGTTTGCTGACGTTCCTTCAAGAATATCAGAGGGCATGGGCACAGATCAGGGTCATTAAGACATAAGATATCATACAGTGGGTTGTGTCTGATGAATACATAAAGACAGACAAAAAGAAAAGGATAGTGGAGAGAACAACTTAGTTTTGGAAAAGGCAATACGGTGGCCAAGACTAAGTGTAGAATGTTTAAGCTGAGACTAATCTCCAGGCCGGATGTGGGAATTTTATTTCTGGACACACTTTCACACCATCTTGATCATTAACCAACATATTCAGTAGTGAAGGCAAGACATTTCTGCATATAATATCAGCCGTGTTTCTTATATTATTCCAGAGTACAGTAACTGTTAAAATGGGAAAGCAGCTGCTTTTTTTGGCTTCTATCCCAGTTTGTGCTAATACACAAAGAGCTGGTTTAACCCTGATCCTCTGCTTGATTTCTGTGTTCATGGTGATTCTGCTACAAAAATATTTTCTTAGAGAAAGGCCAGACCATCTCATAGCATTCATGTTTATTAGCCTCTTCATCCTGTTCAGATCTTTGTCTGTGGTCTGGTTGTATAAAACTTTTGGTTTAAAATAGTTTGAGAAGTCATGATTCACAGCTTTTTATGTATTTCTTCAAGGCCTAAATCATTAAACATCTACGCAGTCCTCCACAGAAGACTGACCCTCTTACATCTACTTTAAAACTAAAATTGAATTGTACTGGTTTGAGTCAGCTCAAAATTTGTGAGCGCTCAGATGAGAAAATTGAGAAACCCATCAGTGTTTTGATAGGCCACCTAGCACGAAGTTTCACCTCGTAAAGCGATCTGTCAATATAGCGGAGGATTTGCCCCAAGGGGTCTTCACTGCCACTCTGGTGCTGCAGAGACAGAAGCGCTGCACTGTACATACAAATAGGGAAAATTGGCCCCTGATATGTGATATACACTATGAAGAAAGGGCCATGATCTGTCTTCCACACAACCTACCCAATAAAACAAATATATATCTATAAAATTAAACCTTCACATCTGAAAACACTTCAAAGTCCCACCTTCCTCATGAAACCATTCATGTCGCATTGATCTTTAGGTCTCTAGGCTAAGAAATTCCATGATAACACTAAAATAATCAACACTTGCCACACACAAACATTAATTCTTGAGAGAAACTTCTACAAGTAACTTCTTTGAAGTAGTCACACACATGCGTTCATCGCTTTCAAACCAATGTCAAGCCTTCTAAATACTTGCAACTGTGTTTAAGAGCATTTGGCAGTCACAGATGTTTTTGCACTTTAACTGTGTCACTGTGGCATTTCTATAAAAGTATGTTTTTTGCAAGAAACATAATAAGCATTTCCATGCCAAGTGTTTGAAATATGTTAAGGAATGCCTCTCCTGTGGAGTCAAAATGGAAAGTAAGTCCAACTTGTTCAAACTTAGACAATAAGGAAAGTACTTTTTTGGAGCCTAATCTTGTTTGTTGACGTTTTAAAAGTATTGTTCGGCTTATCATTGGTCATTAGAATTGAAGTGTTCACACTGCTTCCCACCACAGAACAAAAACATATATTAACTAGAAGCTGTCAAACCCCCTAAAGTTACAGAAATTAATGATCACAATGATTTTTCCCCTTAATGTAAACTGACAAAGACTTGGAAAGTAATATCAGGAATATTACCGTGGCCTCGCATGATTAAATAACCAGGCTTTTTTTCACCAGGTAAATTGTCATTGTGGTTTGAGTAAAAAAACAATGTTTCTTCTTAATCTTATGAGGGGCTTATCTTTATGGGGTCTTTTAGCTTAAAAATGCTTATCCTTTATACACAGACAAAACTCTTCTCTCCTTCCTCTCATCTGCATTTGTATTTATCTGTTACTGTTGCTCCAAGATGACTTGACTGCAGAAGTCAAAGGTCAAAGGCGTAACCACCTCATCCAATCAAGCAGAGACAAATAAGGATCTTAGGAAGCGTTATGTTTAGCTGATCAGTCAGGCATTTGACATTTCAGCTCAGCCTTGAATCCTATCCTTGGAAAAGACCCTTTTTCTAGAGAGTAATGATGAGGCCTTATTCATGCAGCTATGACCAAAACCAGTGAGGGGTTACTAGCTTTACCTTTCCGGAAGACAACAAGACTGTAACTAGACCACAGGGTGCATGTTTTGGGCTTAATTTGAAAAACTTAGCTTGAATGTAGTCATTGAGTTTTATTCATTATCCACTTTTATGGTTTTGGTTTGCACCAATATGTGCAATGGAATGTTTTCAGGTCAGTCGAATTCTGGAATCAAAAAAGTAGGAAACTATTTTTCTGGTCTTCTAGCTATTTTTTTTATATTACAAATCCCCCTAAACACAGGTGTGTGTATATATGCAATAATATACTTTATATAGTATATCATTTATACCCACACACTCTTTCGTAAACCAAACCACTCAAGTTAGTATTCCAGAGTAGTTTTGTAGAAATCATATCTGAGGTCCTTGCATAATTTCTCTGAAACTTCCAAGAGTTCTCATAAAATACACCATGGTGTATGAGAAGACCTGCCAGTAGACACGTAGCCCTGAACCCCTTCCCACACACAGCGAGAGACACATATGCACAGTTGGCTTATATGCGAATCTATGCAGACTCACATGAAGCTTTTTCATTAAATGAAGTTAAACATCTGCTCAATGTTACCTCATAAAGTAAATGAAGGTTTGAGGGATTGGTGCTCATCTCCTTTGAAGGTATCCAGCAAATTGGTTGAAGTTATTGATTGAAAACTTCCTTGTGTAACGCCATCTGTATTATAAGAGACAATCATCAAGGCCTGACTGTCACCCCCTGCTAGTTTTCTCCAAACAGCTATATACATAGAAATCCTTTCAAGTGCCATATGGTTTGGTTTTGACATGCTAGGCTGTACAGAAGGCTAAAATATATAGCATGTTTACTCATAATTGGTAAATACAGTTTCTGAAATCCATTCTAGCATGTTCCCCTGATGCCAATCTCCTGTTTTTCAAATTTTTTGCACAGCTGTAACTGAGCGGCTTTAAATACTCAAGGACCTATATCTCTTTATTGTATTAACCTACACCTGGTTAAGATATTGTACTGTTAATAGGAGGAACGGGGAATGCTTATTTCAACTTCAATAATGACTTAAATATGAGGGAAGTGTGTCTATTTGCCAGGGTTCTGGGAAACGTGTTTATGTACATGCAGTGTAAGGCTATGACTTTAAAGGTTATGTCAGGTTGGGGAGACGTGTGCTAAACTGCTGATGCACACTTGCCACAGCTGGAGAGGTCGGGGGTCACTCCCTCTGCTAGCTAAATGTTATTCATTTATTGGGCATTTAAATTTAATGACTGAATTCATCTGCTTTGTGTCCTGTCCAAAAATCTCATAGTTCATTTAGATGTACTGTTTGGCTCAGCCAAAACTCAGGGACGTGCTGAGAGCTGACATGTCAGTCCAAAGGACTCTTTTTTTTATTTTTATTATTATAACTTTTTTTTATAAAAAGCTTTGTCTACTTGTTTGGACCACCTAAACAATATCAAATATTTGTAACCATAAAATACAATGTGTTATTATAAACAAACATTACAATGTATATATGTATATATAGTTTTAAATCAAATATAAAATTATTATTTATTTAGTTTGGAAAACATGTCAAATTGGTGTTCAGTGGTTTTTATTGTGTTATGTGGGTTGCCAAAGTCAAAAGGTTCTCACTAATGTAACAAAAATAACAACTCAGAAATGTGATTTCAAATAAAATCTTAATCAAGTACTAGATGAATAATATGAATATGAATTGTAAAAAAAACTGGCGTTATTTACTGGTTGGGAATTTGTGTATGCTGTAAAGAACAGTCAGAGGATTCAGGAAGGAAGAAGATTGAATATCCAGGGTTTTGTCCTAGGGTAATCTAAAGGAGATCATGGCTGCGTGAGTGAGTGAAATGGCTTGAAGAATGATGTACGGAAAGAATAAAGTAAGTGACTGGTCAAATAAGAAGGTGAGTTGCTGGGTTGATTTGACAAATACAGGAAAGGGATCAATATATTTTGGACTTAACTTTTTGCAAAGTAAGTGTGTGCAGTTGTCCCACATGGACAGCCAGACCAACTGCCCTGATTAGTACTTGGTAGTGTTGACTCATCAACCATCTGCCTGAATTTACTGTTAGTGCACTACTCTCTGTATGTGGTGATAAGCTTTGTCCCTGATTCATTCACTCTCACAGAACCAGCGATCGAGAGTTAGTAGTGACTTTAAGGGTACTCTGATACCAGCTGCCACTGTTCCCATGGTCCTGAGAATGGTCAGAGTATGCACTGGAATGGGTTTGTCCCATGGCTGGTTTTTGTAGAAAGTTCTGAGTCCCTTTATGTAAGTTCATGAAAGGAGGGGGTTCCACTATTTGGCCAGGTTCTCAGGAGAAAGCAGACTGATGTAATTGAAATGGTGTTAGGCTTGACGTGGAAAGTTGAGTATAAACAGTAAGTGACTAGTCATTTGAGGAGGTGGATTATATGGTTTAATTAACCAAATATGGGCAAGGGGACAGATGTATCTTGGACCTAACTTTTTGCAAAGTAAGTGCATCCATTTGTCCTACATGGAAACCAGACCAACTGTTCTCATTGGTATATGGAAATGTTGGATCATGGCACATCTGCCTGGATTTACAGCAAGTCTGCACTGCCTTCTGCAGCTGGTCATTAGTTTCATCCCAGATTCTCTCGGACATTTGAACCAATGATCAACAGATAGTACTGAATTGATGGTACTCTGAGGGTAAGTACCATGGCTGGTGTTTGCAGTGGGTGAAGCATAACTGTAAGTCCAAGTAGGAAGCAGTTCAGCTCTCTGGCCAGGATCTGTGGAGAAAACAGACCATGATGAGTGGAATTTCTTGACACATGACCTGTGGAAAGTTCAGTTTATACAGTAAGTGACTTGTCATTTGAGGAGGTGAGGTACTTGGTTAAATTAGCCAAATACGGGAAAGGGGATCGATATAACCTAGACTTAACTTTTTGCAGAGTAAGTATATCCATTTGTCCCACATAGAAAGCCGGACCAACTGCCCTGATTGATATACGGAAATGTTCTGGAAACATCTGCCTGGATTTATTGTAAGTCTTTTTTTCTGTCTGCAGTCATTTGAGGATGTAACCAACTGCCCTGATTGGTGTTCAGGAGTGTAGGCTCATCGAACATCTGCCTGTAAGTCTGCACTGCCCTCTGCAGGTGGTCATTAGCTTTGTCCCAGATTCTCTCTGTCTTCTGGAACCAGAAGTTACTCTGATTGTTTCAAGGACCATGGGAACAATGGGTGTTTGTAGTGAGTGATGCATAACCATAAGTCCAAGGAAGAAGCGGTTCAGCTCTCTGTCCAGGATCTGTGGAGAAACCAGTCTAGATTTATACAGTAAGTGACTAGTTCTTTGGGGAGGTGAGTTACTTGGTTAAAATGGCCAAATACGGGAAAAGGGATCAATGTATTTTAGACTTAACTTTGTGCAAAGTAAGTGCATCCATTTGTCTTTCATCGAAAGCCAGACCAACAACCCTGATTGGTATATGGAAATGTTGGATCATCGAAGATCTGTCTGGATTTACTGTAAGTCTGCATTTCTGTCTGCAGCCATTTGAGGAGGTGACCAACTGTCCTGATTGGTTGTTCGGGAGTGTAGGTTCATCGAACATCTGCCTGAACTTACTGTAAGTCTGCATTGCTCTCTGCAGGTGGTCATTTGCTTCATCCCAGATTCTCTGTCTTCTGGAACCAGCTGGTACTCTGATTGTTTCAAGGACCATCGGAACAATGGCACAAAACAGGGTAAGGCCCATGGCTGGTATTTGCAGTGAGTGATGCATAATTGTAAATCAAAGAAGGGAGCAGTTCAGCTTTCTGGCCAGGAACTGTGGAGAAAGCAGATCCTGATGAGCGAAATGGCTTGAGACGTGACCTGTGGATAGTTGAGTATATACAGTAAGTGACTAGTCATTTGAAGAGGTGAGTAACTTGGTTAAATTAGCCTAATACTGGAGGGACTGATCTGTCTTGGACCTATCTTTTTGCAGAGTAAGTACATCCATTTGTCCTACATGAAAAGCCGGACCAACTGCCCCGATTGGTATATGGAAATGTTGGACCATCGAACATGTGCCTGGATTTACTGTTAGTCTGCATTTACCTCTGCAGGTGGTCGTTAGTTTCTGCCCAGATTCTCTCTGTCTTCTGGAACCAGTGATCGACAGACGGTACTGAATTGCTGGTACTCTGATTGTTCCCAGGACCATTACTGTAAGTCTGCATTTCCCTCTGCAGTCATTTGAGGAAGTGACCAACTGCCCTGATTGGTGTTCGGGAGTGTAGGCTCATCGAACATCTGCCTGGATTTACTGTAAATGTGCACTGCCCTCTGCAGGTGGTCATTAGCTTTGTCCAAGATTCTGTCGGGCTTCTGGAGCCAGAAGTTACCCTGATTGTTTCAAAGACCATGGAAACAATAGCAGTTAGTATCAGAGGATGCACTAGAACAGGGTAAGTCCCATGGCTGGTGTTTGCAGTGAGTGATGCATAACCATTAGTCCAAGAAAGAAGCGGTTCAGCTGTCTGTCCAGGATTAGTGGAGAAACCAGTCTAGATAAGTGAAATGGCTTAAGATGTGACTTGTAGAGAGTTGAATGTATACAGTAAGTGACTAGTTCTTTGAGGAGGTGAGTTACTTGGTTAAAATGGCCAAATACGGGAAAAGAGATCAATCTATGTTAAACTTAACTTTTTGCAAAGTAAATTCATTTGTCTTACATCGAAAGCCAGACCAACAGCCCTGGTTGGTGTTCGGGAGTGTAGGCTCATCGAACATCTGCCTGAATTTACTGTAAATGTGCACTGCCCTCTGCAGGTGGTCATTAGCTTTGTCCCAGATTCTCTCTGTCTTCTGGAACCAGAAGTTACTCTGATTGTTCCCAGGACCATGGGAACAATGGCAGTTAGTATCGGAGTATGCACTAGAACAGGGTAAGTCCCATGGCTGGTGTTTGCAGTGAGTTATGCATAACCATGAGTTCAAAAAAGAAGAGGTTCAGCTCTCTGTCCAGGATCTGTGAAGAAAGCAGTCTAGATGAGTGAAATGGCTTAAGATGTGACTTGTGGAAAGTTGAATGTATACAGTAAGTGACTAGTTCTTTGAGGAGGTGAGTTACTTGGTTAAATTAGCCTAATACGAGGGGGACTGATCTGTCTTGGACCTATCTTTTTGCAGAGTAAGTACATCCATTTGTCCTACATGAAAAGCTGGACCAACTGCACCGATTGGTATATGGAAATGTTGGGCCATCGAACATCTGCCTGGATTTAGTGTAAGTCTGCACTTCCCTTTGCAGGTGGTCGATAGTTTCTGAACAGATTCTCTCTGTCTTCTGGAACCGGTGATCGACAGACAGTACTGAATTGATGGTACTCTGATTGTTCCCAGGAGCATGGGAACAATGAAAGTTAGTATCAGAGAATGCACTAGAACAGGGTACGTACCATGGCTGGTGTTTGCAGTGAGTGATGAAAAATCGTAAGTCCAAGTAGGAAGCAGTTCAGCTCTCTGTTCAGGATCTGTGGAGAAAGCTGACCATGATGAGTGAAATATCTTGAGACGTGACCTATGGAAAGATGAGTATATACAGTAAGTGAGTGGTCATTTGAGGAGGTGAGTTACTTGGTTAAATTAGCCAAATACGAGAAAGGGGACCGATGTAACCTGCACTTAACTTTTTGCAGAGTAAGTACATCCATTTGTCCTACATGGAAAGCCGGACCAACTGCCCTAATTGGTATATGAAAATGTTGGATCATCAAACATCTGCCTGGATTTACTGTTAGTCTGCATTTACCTCTGCAGTCATTTAAGGAAGTGACCAACTGCCCTGATTGGTTTTCGGGAGTGTAGGCTCATCGAACAACTGCCTGGATTTACTGTAAGTCTGCACTGCCCTCTGCAGGTGGTCATTAGCTTTGTCCAAGATTCTGTCTGGCTTCTGGAACCAGAAGTTACTCTGATTGTTTCAAAGACCATGGGAACAATAGCAGTTAGTATCAGAGTATGCACTAGAACAGGGTAAGTCCCGTGGCTGGTGTTTGCAGTAAGTGATGCATAACCATAAGTCCAAGAAAGAAGCGGTTCAGCTGTCTGTCCAGGATTAGTGGAGAAAGCAGTCTAGATAAGTGAAATGGCTTAAGATGTGACTTGTAGAGAGTTGAATGTATACAGTAAGTGACTAGTTCTTTGAGGAGGTGAGTTACTTGGTAAAAATGGCCAAATACGGGAAAAGAGATCAATCTATGTTAAACTTAACTTTTTGCAAAGTAAATTCATTTGTCTTACATCGAAAGCCAGACCAACAGCCCTGGTTGGTGTTCGGGAGTGTAGGCTCATCGAACATCTGCCTGAATTTACTATAAATGTGCACTGCCCTCTGCAGGTGGTCATTAGCTTTGTCCCAGATTCTCTCTGTCTTCTGGAACCAGAAGTTACTCTGATTGTTCCCAGGACCATGGGAACAATGGCAGTTAGTATCGGAGTATGCACTAGAGCAGGGTAAGTCCCATGGCTGGTGTTTGCAGTGAGTTATGCATAACCATGAGTTCAAAAAAGAAGAGGTTCAGCTCTCTGTCCAGGATCTGTGAAGAAAGCAGTCTAGATGAGTGAAATGGCTTAAGATGTGACTTGTGGAAAGTTGAATGTATACAGTAAGTGACTAGTTCTTTGAGGAGGTGAGTTACTTGGTTAAATTAGCCTAATACGAGAGGGACTGATCTGTCTTGGACCTATCTTTTTGCAGAGTAAGTACATCCATTTGTCCTACATGAAAAGCTGGACCAACTGCCCCGATTGGTATATGGAAATGTTGGGCCATCGAACATCTGCCTGGATTTAGTGTAAGTCTGCACTTCTCTTTGCAGGTGGTCGATAGTTTCTGAACAGATTCTCTCTGTCTTCTGGAACCAGTGATCGACAGACAGTACTGAATTGATGGTACTCTGATTGTTCCCAGGAGCATGGGAACAACGAAAGTTAGTATCAGAGAATGCACTAGAACAGGGTACGTACCATGGCTGGTGTTTGCAGTGAGTGATGAAAAATCGTAAGTCCAAGTAGGAAGCAGTTCAGCTCTCTGTTCAGGATCTGTGGAGAAAGCTGACCATGATGAGTGAAATATAGAGACGTGACCTATGGAAAGATTAGTATATACAGTAATTGAGTGGTCATTTGAGGAGGTGTGTTACTTGGTTAAATTAGCCAAATACGGGAAAGGGGACCGATGTAACCTGCACTTAACTTTTTGCAGAGTAAGTACATCCATTTGTCCTACATGGAAAGCCGGACCAACTGCCCTAATTGGTATATGAAAATGTTGGATCATCAAACATCTGCCTGGATTTACTGTTAGTCTGCCTTTACCTCTGCAGTCATTTAAGGAAGTGACCAACTGCCCTGATTGGTTTTCGAGAGTGTAGGCTCATCGAACAACTGCCTGGATTTACTGTAAGTCTGCACTGCCCTCTGCAGGTGGTCATTAGCTTTGTCCAAGATTCTGTCTGGCTTCTGGAACCAGAAGTTACTCTGATTGTTTCAAGGACCATGGGAACAATGGCAGTTAGCATCAGAGTATGCACTAGAACAGGGTAAGTCCCGTGGCTGGTGTTTGCAGTGAGTGATGCATAACCATAAGTCCAAGAAAGAAGCGGTTCAGCTGTCTGTCCAGGATCTGTGGAGAAAGCAGTCTAGATGAGTGAAATGGCTTAATATGTGACTTGTAGAAAGTTAAATGCATACAGGAAGTGACTAGTTCTTTGAGGAGGTGAGTTACTTGGTTAAAATGGCGAAATACGGGAAAAGAGATCAATCTATTTTAAACTTAACTTTTTGCAAAGTAAGTAAATTCATTTGTCTTACATCTAAAGCCAGACCAACGGCCCTGATTGGTGTTCGGGAGTGTAGGCTCATCGAACATCTGCCTGAATTTACTGTAAGTCTGCACTGACCTTTGCAAGTGGTCATTAGCTTCATCCCAGATTCTCTGTCTTCTGGAACCAGCTGGTACTCTGATTGTTTCAAGGACCATGGGAACAATGGCAGTTAGCATCAGAGTATGCACTAGAATATGGTAAGTCCTATGGCTGGTGTTTGCAGTGAGTGATGCAAAATCGTAAATCCAAGAAGGGAGCAGTTCAGCTCTCTGTCCAGGATCTGTGGAGAAAGCAGACCATGATGAGCGAAATAGCTTGAGACGTGACCTGTGGAAAGTTGAGTATATACAGTAAGTAAGTGGTCATTTGAGGAGGTGAGTTACTTGATTAAATTAGCCAAATACGGGAAAGGGGACCGATGTAACCTGCACTTAACTTTTTGCAGAGTAAGTACATCCATTTGTCCTACATGGAAAGCCGGACCAACTGCCCTGATTGGTATATGAAAATGTTGGATCATCAAACATCTGCCTGGATTTACTGTAAGTCTGCATTTCCCTCTGCAGTCTTTTGAGGAAGTGACCAACTGCCCTGATTGGTTGTCGGGAGTGTAGGCTCATCGAACAACTGCCTGGATTTACTGTAAGTCTGCACTGCCCTCTGCAGGTGGTCATTAGCTTCATCCCAGATTCTCTCGGTCTTCTGGAACCAGAAGTTACTCTGATTGTTTCAAGGACCATGGGAAAAATAGCAGTTATATTAGAGTACGCACTAGAACAGGGTAAGTCCCATGGCTGGTGTTTTTAGTGAGTGATGAATAACCATAAGTCCAAGAAAGAAGCGGTTCAGCTCTCTGTCCAGGATCTGTGGAGAAAGCAGTCTAGATGAGTGAAATGGCTTAAGTTGTGACTTGTAGAAAGTTGAATGTATACAGTAAGTGACTAGTTCTTTGAGGAGGTGAGTAACTTAGTTAAATTAGCCTAATACAGGAAACGGGACTGATCTGTCTTGGACCTATCTTTTTGCAGAGTAAGTACTTCCATTTGTCCTATATGAAAAGCCGGACCAACTGCCCCGATTTGTATATGGAAATGTTGGACCATCGAACATCTGCCTGGATTTACTGTAAGTATGCACTGCCCTCTGCAGCTGGTCGTTAGTTTCTGCCCAGATTCTTTCTGTCTTCTGGAACCAGTGATCGACAGACAGTACTGAATTGATGGTACTCTGATTGTTTCCAGGACCATGGGAACAATGAAAGTTAGTATCAGAGTATCCACTAGAACAGGGTACGTACCATGGCTGGTGTTTGCAGTGAGTGATGAAACATCGTAAGTCCAAGTAGGAAGCAATTCCGCTCTCTGGCCAGGATCCGTGAAAAAAACAGACCATGATGAGTGAAATATCTTGAGAGGATCATCGAACATCTGCCTGGATTTACTGTAAGTCTGCACTGCCTTCTGCAGGTGGTCATTAGCTTTGTCCCAGATTCTCTCAGTCTTCAGGAACCAGAAGTTTCTCTGATTGTTTCCAGGACCATGGGAACAATGGCAGTTAATATGAGAGTATGCACTAGAACAGGGTAAGTCCCATGGCTGGTGTTTGCAGTGAGTGATGCATTACCATAGGTTCAAGAAAGAAGCGGTTCAGCATCTGTGGAGAAAGCAGTCTAGATGAGTGAAATGGCTTAAGATGTGACGTGTGGAAAGTTGAATGTATACAGTAAGTGACTACTTCTTTGAGGAGGTGAGTTACTTGGTTAAAATGGCCAAATACGGGAAAAGGGATTTATGTATTTTAGACTTAACTTTTTGCAAAGTAAGTAAATCCATTTGTCTCACATTGAAAGCCAGACCAACAGCCCTGATTGGTGTTCGGGAGTGTTGGCTCATCAAACATCTGTCTGGATTTACTGTAAGTCTTTTTTTCCATATGCAGTCATTTGAGGAGGTAACCAACTGCCCTGATTGGTGCTCGGGAGTGTAGGCTCATCGAACATCTGCCTGTAAGTCTGCACTGCCCTCTGCAGGTGGTCATTAGCTTTGTCCCAGATTCTCTCAGTCTTCAGGAACCAGAAGTTTCTCTGATTGTTTCCAGGACCATGGGAACAATGGCAGTTAATATGAGAGTAT
Organism: Danio aesculapii; assembly: GCF_903798145.1. Taxonomy (NCBI): domain Eukaryota; kingdom Metazoa; phylum Chordata; class Actinopteri; order Cypriniformes; family Danionidae; genus Danio; species Danio aesculapii. The sequence goes on from NC_079438.1 coordinate 53,918,167, forward strand.
GCACTAGAACAGGGTAAGTCCCATGGCTGGTATTTACAGTGAGTGGTGCATAATCGTAAATCAAAGAAGGGAGCAGTTCAGCTTTCTGGCCAGGATCTGTGGAGAAAGCAGACACTGATGAGCGAAATGGCTTGAGACGTGACCTGTGGAAAGTTGAGTATATACAGTAAGTGGCTAGTCATTTGAGGAGGTGAGTTACTGATCTGTCTTGAACCTATTTTTTAGCAGAGTAAGTACATCCATTTGTCCTACATGGAAAGCTGGACCAATTGTTCCGATTGGTATATGGAAATGTTGGATCATCGAACATCTGCCTGGTTTTTCTGTAAGTCTGCACTGCCCTCTGCAACTGGTCATTAGCTTTGTCCCAGATTCACTTGGTCTTCTGGAACCAGTGATCTATAGATAGTACTGACTTTGACAGTACTCTGATTGTTCTCAGGACCATGGGAACAATGGCAGTAATTATCAGAGTATGGACTAGAACAGGGAAAACCCCATGGCTGGTGTTTGCAGTGAGTGATGCATAAACATAAGTCCAAGAAAGAAGCGGTTCAGCTGTCTGTCCAAGATCTGTGGAGAAAGCAGACCATGATCAGTGAAATGGCTTGAAATGTATGTGACCTGTGGAAAGATTAGTGTATACAGTAAGTGACTAGTCCTTTGAGAAGGTGACTTACTTGGTTAAAATGGCCAAATACGGGAAAAGGGATCGATGTATCTTAGACTTAACTTTTTGCAGAGTTAGTGCATCCATTTGTCTCGCATGGAAAGCCAGATCATCTGCCCTGATTGGTATATGAAAACAATGGATCATCGAACATCTGTTGGATTTACTGGAAGTTTGCACTGCCTTCTGCAGGTGATCAATAGCTTCATCCCAGGTTTTTTCTTCTGGAACCAGATGGTACTCTGATTGTTCCCAGGACCATTGGAACAATGGCAGTTAGTATCGGAGTATAAACTAGAACAGGACAAATCCCATGGCTGGTGTTTGCAGTGAGTGATGCATAACCGTAAGCCAAAGAAGGAAGCAGTTCAGCTGTCTGGCCAGGATCTGTGGGGAAAGCATACCACGATGAGTGTAATGACTTGAGACATTACCTGTGGAAAGTTGAGTACATACAGTAAGTGACTTGTCATTTCAGTAGGAGAGTTACTTGGACAAATTAGCCAAATAAGGAAAAAAGGCACCAATGTAAAAAAGAAAAGAATAAGGGGCTAAAAATTCTGACATCAACTGTGTGTATGTATATATATATGTATATGTATATATATATATATGTATATATATATATGTGTATATATATATATATATATATATATATATATGTATATATATATATGTATATATGTATATATATGTATGTATATATATATATATATATGTATATATATATGTATATATATATGTATGTATATATATATATATATATATATATATATATATATATATATATATATATATATATATATATATATATATATATGTGTATATATGTATATATATATATATATATATATATATGTATATATATATATGTATATATACATATATACATATATATATACATATATACATACATATATACATATATACATATATATACATACATATATACATATATACATATATATATATATATATATATATATATATATATATATATATATATATATATATATATATATATATATATATATATATATATGTATATATGTATGTATATATATGTATATATGTATGTATATATATGTATATATGTATGTGTATATATATATATATATATATATATATATATGCATGTATAATTTTGCCTTTAACTTTAATATATATATATAGTTATTTCAGATTGGAGCTGTCATTCATGTATATGTTGCAATGTCAGTTCGATGCGTGTATCGCATTATCTAACTATTCTTGTTGACATCATGGAGTAAAAACATAGACTGAACTTGAGGCCAGGTGATCTGGTCCAATAAACTCACTGCACAGACAGCGTGACCATCCTTCTCGGAACCGCAGATGGCGATATGGCGGGACAGCAATATAAACTCGCACGTCTTCTTAAACTTCACCCATTATTCTAACATAGGCACGCTCTCAAATTGAAAGCGGGAGATGGGTCTCTATAGCAACCTCACAACCTCTCCAATGCGGCGCCTCATGATATTTGCAAACAAGTCATATGGATAATTTTTATTATCATTTGACCGTAATGAAGGAACGCCGCCAAATGTAGCGAAGTAAGATTAATGATTTTTCTCAAATATTTTACTTGAGTAAGAGTAAAAGTACACATATTTAAATGTACTCAAAAAGTACACGTTACCTAATAATTTTTACTCAAGTAAATGTAACGAAGTAAATGTAACTCGTTACAACCCACCTCTGGCACTTGCAAGGTAACTAATCACACTGTGTAGAGACTGGTATTTATTAAAAACAAGTTTATTATACACCTTAAGGAATGATGCAACCACAAAACTAGGTTGCACACTATGATGAACACTGTTTATTGTATTAATGGAATGTTTATACACTTCTAAAAGTACAATTCTGTCAACAGCATCTGTTGCTATATACCATGTCATATGTAACAGAACATCATTTATGCTAGCATGCTAACCTTTGTTTTCAAAATAAACTTGAAAGATATATGGAGTAGTTTACAACAGAAAATAGAACTGAACTTAATATTAGAGCTAACCTGGAAAATGTAATATGTGTTAAACATTTAAAACATTTAATAAATACCTGATTGATGGATTGTAATAGCATACTAAATCAGCTTACTAAATAGAATTATTTTGACTGTTACAGTAGAATTTATTCCTAATTCTCTATCTGGAAATTTGAGCTGTGCTTTTACAGGAGCACCAGTCCTGGTGTTTAGGGTAGAGTCTAATCTGGGCCTGGCTACGAGCCATTTCGTTCCCCTCTGACATGGACCCACGTGACTGTCTGTGATAGGGAGTGGTGTATGCATTCAGGACTCACCCCATACCTGAGTAAGTGATAGTGAAGTGTAATAGACTCTCTTTGTGAAGCAAAGAGCTGCTAAAGAGCTAGACAAATAAAGGAATCGAAAATTGTAAAAATGTATTTTCTCAAATGAAAATACAGTAATTCTAATCAATAATGATTGAAAGCAGGTATTTATGTTCAGCCAAGGTAATTCTACAAAATCATTGCTCTGTAGTGCTCATGATAGTGACAGTACAGTAATCTTTTGGTGACTTCTTGCTTGTGGTTCATGTTTGTGTTCCAAAGCTTTCTGGAACAGTAGTAGGAGTGTAAACTTCATTAGTTTTGTCCTTACTGAGTCTGCACTATTTTAGACGTGTGCCAGTGAAGCTCATATATGTTTGTTATTTTTCAATTAAAATCTGACGCACAAACCACACTTACAAATAACAAATGGCTCTCATCTCATTACCTCCTACATTAGCACCTCTCTTTTTAACATGTTCAATCCAGCTCTCTTTCTCTGTCATACAGCTTCTTCTTGACTTCGATTAAATCCACCTCTTTCTTTTATGGCACTTCCTCCCACTCTTTCACCTCGTACTCAAGGTTTCCTGTACCACTCAGACTAAACAGCCCTTACTGAGGTGCGTGTCTGTCTAACTGTGTGTTGAGAGAAAGTGCATTTGCTTTTGTGCAGGTGCTGGGATGTGCTAGTTTTGTTTTAGTGACTTTCTCTGGATGGCCAGTGATATGAGAGCCAAGTTCAATGTTGCCAAATCGGGACAGAAAAACAGCACAAGTTCTAAAATAATCGTCTTCTTCTAGAAAATAAGCATACATAAGTAAATTCAGTTGTTTCTGATTCTGTGGGGATCCGGATTATAGATATAAGAAGTCCATAATGGTCCATAAGAACAGTGACTTTCTGGTTTCTATAAGCCAGCTTAGACATTTCTGGTGAACTGTCAGCTGTCAAGATGTCATTTTGTAGTCACTGCCTTCAAGATCTGCCTCAGGCCAACATCAATTATTGATGTACTCTGCCTGATTGAGACAAACTCTAAAGGGGGGTTGCATACTGACATACAATGTGTCATATCAAATCACGCCACGCTACATCTTTAAATTTATAACACATTGTATTCTGTGTTTAAACAGAGATACATCAGCTTCTGCCCACACTGCCCAACTATAGCTCCAGCTTATTGTGTTGTTGTTTTAAATTGAGATAAACATGTTTATATGGAAGATTCCCCGACACAAATATGAAATTTCACCTGATATTTAGCTGCTGATTTTATTATTGTGGAAGATCTTGAGAAGTTCCCACTCTGATGATTTATTATAGTATAAACTGCAATCTTGTATGCTGGAAATAAGCCCAAAAACTTAAGCACACCTGCACATATTTATAATCGACTTTATTGAAAAAAGAAAACAAACCCAATGTTGTTAGTGTTATGTAGACATGGAAACACTGGTCCTTGCATCTTCTATATATTTTGTGACAGGCAGATGGCGCCAGTGCAATTGACAGTAATTAAATGAGTGATTATGAGTTAGACATCTAAAAATGTGCACATTTATTTAAAATATTATATATTTTAAAGAACGTATCGCATGTAAGGCACGTTTAGACTTGTCAATCCAGTGTGACCGAGTCTAAAAGGAATTGTTGTAGGAATATATTTAATTTATTATTTAATATTCAAAAAGATTAGAAAAAAACATTTAAATCAATTATCCATGAAAAGCTATCTAGACTTTTCCGGATTCACAGTTGCGTACGTGTTAAAGTGCAACATGGGTTGAATAATGAGACACGAATATTAAAAAAAATCTTTGTTATACAAATAAAAAATGACTAGTATTCTTTTTTCCATCAAAATGTTCGTCTATGGTTAAAACTATATCTTTGTTTTGATATCGTCGTGTTGTGATTTCCTGGTCTAGCTGGTCGGATTGACCCCGGCTCATATGTCCAGCATGCGCGAGAAGCGAGTCTTTATTTTCTACGCGCGCGCGCGCACACCTGTACGTGGTGATGGACACACACACACACACACTTACACATGTGATCACGCCTTCATTACCTAGCGCTTTCCATTTTCCATGCAACCTTGCGGATGACCGAGAAGCCCCAAAAAGTCAGCGCTCCAGTCATGTGATGCCGATGATATTCAAACTGGGATTACGCACATACTGTGGAGTAGACTGCTATACTTCTGCACGTAGACCGCTCATCATTACGCAGTGGAAATTACTTTTTATGTATGATTATTATTTATACATTACATGTAATATCATATTGATATGTAACCAGTTATGCAAGTATACCCTACCCATGCTGTGAAAGGGGAATATATCAAGTACTAAGAAATTCAGGAATACATTTGACATTCAATTAGGCTTTTCAATGAAATTGTTATAACTGGTTAGTAATGTGTAAAAAATAATACGTTTATTGTTATTAATTTTTTCGTTTATTGTTTATTGTTATTTGGTGTTATATAAATAACAAATATTTAAAGCATATACAAATGCATTTAGCCTATAGGGTGATCATGATCTTGTATTTTGCTATATATAGCAAACTTTTATACACCCACTTGAAATTAAAATTTATTTTAACGTTTCATTATTTGGAATTTGGCTCAAACATAATGAGTGGTAAACACAGCCACCATGCAAAACGATCATTATTCAGACATGTTTTACCCCCGAATGCTGTGATTGACCAATCAAAATCAAGTATTTGTTGATGACATGTAATGAATTGGAAAAGGGGATATAGCTATAGATATCCGACTCAATATTTTATGTAATAACATATTTTTTTGTATATGACTGATGTCAGCACGCTGTATTAACAGAAACGTATCTTTTTACAGAAGCTCCTTTAGCTATCATGTCAAGATCTGCGCATTGAACTTAACTGAGGAGTCCACGCTGACACCACCGTCGCCACGCCCATTTCTGTGACTCGTCCAATGGAGTTTTTTTAAACCGTGTGCGCTGCAAGAACAGACCGACAGCTGAAGCAGTTCGTTAAAAACGGGGAACGGCGGCGTCTGATCATTCATAAGGACAAGAGAGAGAGAAATCCAGAAGACAAATCTGAACAGGAAGCGGAATTAAAGCAGTGCTCATCCGAATGGACTAAAAGTACGCATGGATATCGCTTTCTCTCTTCAGCGCCTTTGTGTTCACTGATATCACTGTATACTCCGCTAATAACACAGTGTCGGCAATACTCAAAGTTGTAACAGAGAGTGCGTTTTTTCCCATACTGCGTCCCTTTTACCAATGAACCCAACGCACTTGGAGACGGGTGGCAGTCTAAGCATGGGATTACTTCTGTGATGTGGATTGTAATAGCCTTGGAAGAAAAAATTGATTTACTTCTCAACAATGTGAGAGGACCCGCGTCCTGGATTCTCATATTCCTGGATATTCTGAAAATCATCGGCAACAGCTGAGAGACGCTGTAATATACTAGCTGTGGATCTCAGTCTCGCTCTCTCAGGTGTCTGCATGCGTGTTTTGGGACCAACATGGGATTCTTGTTGCCCCTATAGGTCGGACCCCGTGTGAAGAAGCCGCTACTCATGTCTAACTTGCTTTCTGAGACCTTTACCAATGTTTTTGCTAAAGTCCGCCTATCATCGGATAGGGTTTTAAAAAGATTTATTCGCCTTTTAAATTCAATCATGAACTTTGCTGTTCGCGTGCTCCAGTTATTTATTGTGACGCTTCTGTATTTTTCAGCTGTCAAGGTAAGTTTTATACCGCTAAGTACACAGTAGACACTTATTGGTTGAATTTGACACAACGTTATTATGAATGTAATGTGCCTGCGCCACTATATTGGACGTCCTTGCGTTCTCCTTGCGAGGTCATTGACCATGTTTTTGCCAAGCTATTTAGAATTTATTGAACAAGCATATCTGACCAACCCCCACTGAGCCATTTAATACCATAGATAGGCTACAACTGAGAGAGTTCACCAATATGCATGCACAATAAGCACATTCAACTGTTTGGAAGTTTGTTGTCGGTTTTGCTGAAGGCCCCAGTATAGCCACCTTGGTGATATTATTACGCATTAAAGGCGCAGTTACAGTGTAGGGCTTCAGACGGACTGGGCACCAACCTAACCGTCCGCAGGAGATCATAATATAGGATACAACTTGAGCCTACCTGATGAAAATCTTCACCAATAGTCTCATTCTTGATAAAAGCATAAACTTTATATTCAAGGGCATGCATAAATACAAATAAGTAATTTAATGACAGCCAGTTCGATGATGGGTTTGTGCAAATAGCATCATTTGATTCTCATACAGTAAGTTATATATACTAAACGATATGAAACATAATAAACATTATCTGGCCTGATCAATTGAGTAAATGGCTCAGATGGGAGGGGGGAAACTTCATTGAAAAGTGTCCCAATAGTTTCTGGGAAATATGAAGTGTGATTTGTGACATGTTCGCAAGTCAATATGGTGCATAAGAGTGACATCGAGTGACTTAAGGCCAAGTCTAAGTCAAGTCTCAGGTCTATCAAGGCCAAGTTTAAAGCATTTGCATTTGTTTATTTGTATTCTGCTAGTTAATGTTATAAATATAAACAAAATCATATTTTAAGGTAAAACAATTTAAAGATAACTTAATTTTTAGGGTAAAAATTTATTACTTTTTTAAAGAAAGAAATAGTTGTAACAACCTCATTTATTGTGCAATGTGGATCTGAAGTTTAATATAAACCTTTTTCTTTTATCCAGTTGTAAAATACATGCACACAACCAAAAAAAGTGATAGACCAAGAGGTTTTATAATGAGATTTGGCTTTGAAAATGAAATTAGTTAATTTATTGCATCATCCTAAATCTGAGGTAATAACGCTGGGTTGATTACTAGTCAAACCTGTTGGGACTCTTGAGTTACAGTGGTGAAAACTGAACACAAAATATTATAATTTTTTGACTAAAACGTAGTATTTTATTATTAATAATTGTATATTTTTTACACAGAGTGCCTACATACCCAGAGAGGGAGGCAGAAGCACATATGACGGTGAGTTTCTACTGTCACTCAGTATAGCCTTGACCAGGCATTGGACACACGCAGAGTTCATGAGCACAGAGCCCTCTGCTGGATGGGGAAGAAAGGCACTGCTGTCACTGTAATCAAACTGACATTGTGCAGTGTAGAATACATGTGTATTATTTCTTAGAGCTCACAATCCTCTGTGGTTTGTTTTACTATTTAACACACAAACCTCTAAGGCATTGGCAAACTGCTCATTGCTCAATCTCTGCTAAGTCAAGAGAACCACACTATATTTTATTAAAATTGCAACTATTTAACCACTCATCTTGCTCTTAGCAAAAAGAGTATAACAACTGTACAGAATAAATATACAGGCTATTTCATGGTCTTGTTTTTGAGGAAGGCTGAGGCAACACAAAGAATGTACATGGTTCAACTGGACACCCCTGTCAATCACAAATCCCTAGAAGGACTCATAGATTTCCAAATAGTGTTGGCACTAAAAAAGAGCAAAGCCTGTTGCGCTCCCAGTGGTGCAACTCTTGGGCAAAAAGATCATATGCTTTTGATAAAGAGCTGATTTTCTCAATATTTCATAATTTGCAGTGGTGCCATTCATGGAGGTGTATAACAAGTCTCTCTGCCGTCCTCGGGAAATGTTGGTGGAAATTCAGCAGGAGTACCCTGATGACACAGAGCATATCTTCATACCATCCTGTGTGGTTCTCACCCGCTGTGCTGGGTGCTGCAATGATGAAATGATGGAATGCACCCCCACCGTCACATACAACATTACCTTGGAGGTCAGGGACCCCTTACTTCCACTCTCTTCTGTACTTTAATTTATTCTACTATCTGTCTGAATCTTGTTAAGTCTACTTTTTGGAAACCCTACACTCCTGTCTCCCACACTCACACCCTTTATCTGTTTTGGCCAAGCTAACAGGGTTTCTTCTGTATAAGAGTAGTCAGTTGTTGGATTCAGTTATAACTTAACAATAACAGTTTGTATTGTCTATAATGTGGTGTTTCAATGTGTATTAATGGTCTTTCTGTAGATTAAGAGATTGAAACCTCTTCGTCATCAGGGTGACATTTTCATGAGTTTTGCCGAACACAGTGAATGCCAGTGTCGGTAAGAATTCTCACTTCAATGCTTGCATACACATCTACTTAAATTTGGACATGCAATAAATGTATTTAGATTTTTCTTTCTTTCTATTTTTACCACTGACCAAAACTTGTTTAGTTGCTTTTATAGTGTTTAGGACTTCACTGTAAAGCCATGTGCCAATGAAAGTGTATTTTCTAGAGGTTATCGAATTGTTTTCCACTGCTTTAAATGGAAGCACTGAATTTTTTAAATGCCTAATGAGGTGTAGACCATTTTGAGGGATGTAAGCAAAAACAATGGTCCCAACGCATATCATGAGTTACATTTATAATTTCTATAGCTTCTGAGAATCCAAAAAGAGCCACATATTGATAATGTTATGATAGCGGTTCTAACATTAGGTTATGATTGACTTGCCTCTCTTGTTACAGTTGTAAAATAGTTTAATAACAAGCAGGAAATGTTCATGGGCCAATGACATGACCACATTGAAATAGTCTATAAATGTCTGTTTCACATCGGGTGGACGATTAAGTTTTGGGTAAATCTCAGTGTTCATCACTATCAGTTTTAACCTGCAACCCAATCACCATAAATAAAATAAATAAAAGGTGGAGCAGAGATAACTATAGCAAGAGAATTACCGATATTTACAGTAGCTGAAGTGCCTCAAATGCTGAACTAAATAACCACTTTTCATTTCTTGCAGCGCTGCATTTTCAAAAGAGAACTGACATTTTCAGCGTGCAAAAAGCTTAGAGATGATTAGAGTCAAAAGATTAGGGTAAAAGTAGAGAGTCAAATTCAGCTAACTTTAGTACAGATTTATGAGCTCGCTGTCTTGCTCATTTTCTTTAGCTGCTCTGTAACTATACTGGAATTAATTTACCTGATGGATGTAAATCAGCGCTTGTTCTTTCCTGTTCTGTTCTCTGTTTTGTATCTTTACCTCTTTAATTGTGTGTTTGTTTATTGCGTGCACAAAGCATGTGCAGTGAGGTCATGTCTCGTTTTTTTTCAGGATGAAAAAAGATCTTCCAAAGGAAATAGAAAAGTGAGTACCATTGTTCTAGTGTGGCCATGAAGATGTGTGTGTGTGTGTGTGTGTGTGTGTGTGTGCATGGTTCTGCAGTCACTCTAATTTGTCATTTTCCCATCCATCGTTCTTGCATTCATTTTTGTTTCCTAATCTCTCTGCCTTTATCTCAGCCACCCTTATCTACAGCTAGGTGTATTCCTTCCTGTTTTTCTTTTATTCCTAGTCCTTTCATCTGATTTTTGTTGCTTTTCATGGTACACAAAGCCATAAAATCTGATCGTGAAAGCACAGTGGAGTTCTTCATTGTTGTTTTTAAGCACATGAACCAGGCAAACAGGTGATTTAGATCTTGAAAATCACTAGTAGCACAATTGTCAAAGCAAAGCTATGGAAAAAAAGAACCGGGTGAGCCCTTGAACAAGACCAGAAATACTGCTTTCCTTAATCCAGTCTTCTCCAGATAAACTGAGATACTCTCTGACCCTTGCACCACTATCTGATCTCACTTCCTTTTTGAAGTCTTCATGTCATTGCACGTTGGTTCCTGAGGTGTAAATTCAGTTCCTCAGGTGTGTAATGATCTGCTTGAACAAGTGTACAAGTTTTGCTCGCTAGTTCAGTGCCCTCGCCCCACATTCATCTTCTCATCGACTAAGCTCAGCTTTATGATCTGAGATTCACTGAGGGATTTGTCAGCTCTGGAGTGTCTTTATGTCTAGTGATAAGAGAGTTTTGTGCCGTTTGTTTATGAGCTTGTATCCACTCCTCATAGATACCGCAGCGGTCAGTCAACCCCTCTCTGATGACTCCCTTTCATTCGAGAATGTGGGACGAAGTGTTTGAAAGTTTACTGTAGTTGGTGCTATTGCAGAGGGTGTTGATCTTTTGGCTGATGTGTTATGGGTCAGAGGGTATCTCTAGGGGTTTAAAAAGTTTAAATGCTTTCTGGATCTGGTAAACAAGTGGCCCTTTGACACAGTGGCAGTTCCTCGGCAGAGTGCTGTGTTCACAGATATTGGCACAAAACATGATTGAATTTAACCGCTGAAAATAATGAATGTGATGATAGCAACACTAATGTGTCATTACAAATTCAACTTTATAGTCTCTATTTGTAGTCATCTTTAAGCTTTTTTTAATACAATATCTTATTTTAAAGTAATCATTGGGAATATTTAATAAAACATTAGACATATTCCTCCATAAAACAGCTCTTAAGAACTGAAATCTGTTGTTTAAATAGCTTGAAATGTGCATATCTTTAAGAAGTGCCTTTATGAAATGCATTAGTGAATGCTTTTAAATATTTTTAGTGAGTATTGCACACCATGCAATGTAAATGTTTATATTTCAGTTGCTTTAGTCTTACAAGTGTATTGGCCACCCTGCTCTCTAGTTATTTTCATTGAGCACTGAAAATCCCACAATGGTCAGCCACTATTGCAAGTAACCTTAAACAGATCATGGCAGACGAGTTTGTACTGTGATTGTAAGTCAGGGGAAAGTTCACATTCTTGCTGCCTGACGTGTGTGACGTGATATGCCAGGAGCTATCTGAAAGATAAGTGGACGTGTATGTCACTAATACTGTTGATTTGCTGATTGATCAGTCTTCTCATTATAATGAAGCTGATCTTTGTAATCGTTTCCTAATATGAGCTTTAAGAGCCGCCAGTAGATTCTCAGCCTTGAATCAGTTTGTCTGTGTTTTGCACCAGCCAGGAATCCTGCCCAACATTGGTGAAGCTTTTGAAGATTTAATGCCTTGTTTATTTATTGAAACGTCTCCGTGAGAGAGAATCTGAAGAATTGGTGAATTTTCCCAGGGCCTGGCTGGATTTCTAATTGACGTCCCTGGAGTCTGGAGTTGCTGTTGTGTCAGGCACTAATACAAGGATAAGCAGGGAAAGATGTGTTTTAGTGAGACATGTTTTCTGATTTCCATCTGGATCATTTTAGCCCTACGTTCACTGCAGTCTGATTGTGTGGATGATCTTTTGCAACAACTCCCGATTCAGTTTGTTTCTTCGATGTTCTTCTTTGTTTGTCATGTTCCCTTTCTAGAAAACCCCGGAAGGGCAAAGGCCAAAAGCGAAAGGGAAAGAAAAACCGTGAAAAAAAGCGGGATTTGTATGTCACCTCTGCGTTCGCCTCCTCTCACCTGCACCTGAGTGTGGCACTCTTGGTTGTCAAATTAATTTGGGAGGAGATTTTATGCCTCCTTTAATCAGCGCATTTTTTTTGTCAGATGTTTTAATTGCCATTAATCCATCAGTTCTTGCGCCACTTAATTAAAACTTACCATCCCATTGATCTCTGATCTCACAGAGCTTGATTCGCTATTGCTGAAGCACATGCTAAAACCATTAACAGTAACACTTTTTGCCTAAATGGTTTTTTTTTGGTGGGCACAAACCAATAGAGTGCAACAGTGACTGTCCACTTTGTTAGTCTGTATTATTTTCTCATTCATTTTCTGTTTGTGGTAAGGAGTTCAATGAGTTCCAAGATGAATCATAAGACCTACAACTCGAATACGTTCGCAAAAAAGAAGTCTTTTAAAGACTTAAATATTTATCCCATGCAGTGTTGTGAGTGATGTTCTCCAAACAAGAGGCAAAAGTCGGACAAGTTGGTAATTACAGAACGTGTATAAAAAGATAGATGCACACGGCACATCTTGACAAGATGTTTATTGCAAAATAATAAACTAGTATGGAAACTACGCAGTGGTTTATAGGAATACGCAATCAGTGGCCAATGAAACAACCTTGTAAATGTGTATTGTTCCCATTTCCAAGGCTGGTTCCCAGGTTCTTTCTTCGTAGTACCTTGTTTAAGCAAGCGCAGCACTTCATGGGAATTTAGAAATGAAAAAAGTGAAAGCACCAACTACAAAAGCATCATCACTTAACTTCACCTGAACCCACGGCGTACTGTAGGTCTGTCTGCATGTCACTGGAGAAAATTAATGGGTTTTCTATTTTTGGAGCCGTACAGTTGCACTCTATATGTTGTGTCACAGGGCCCAATAAATCAAGCTCTAAGATGGGAGGAGGTGGGCAGTGGGAATCTAGTCATCATAAAGACTCACACAACCCACACAGCATGGCTTTTATTTGATGGTACTAATCACAGTATTTGTGTTGGAATCACAACCTCGTTTGTGCTGGTTTTGTTTTTGGAATGTCGTTTGTTCTGATAATTCTTTTATTGTGTTAGGATTCACCATCGTCCTCACATTGGTTCTGTTCTCTGACATATGAGAGGGTCTGTGTGAGGTTTTAATCATTTTGTTTTGTTCATTGCTTTGAGTTTGGTCTTGTCATGCTGAGTGAGTTCTGCCACACAGCATTACGAAAGTCAAACAGCCTGTTCACTTTGGTGCTTCTCCCAGTAATTGGGAAATGAAATGTGTTTCAATGAGAATGAAAATGCGCACACGAGGACAGTCTGCTCCTGTGAGACTGATGCTTTTGAGGTCAGTATTTTTCTGAGGGCTGGACTTGGGGTTTTATTAAATTAAGTGCTTCAAAGTACCACCACAATTATTCACACAACATATTTGACATTGCTTGAAATGATTTAGGTTTCAAATTTGGGTGTAAAATCAAAGTCAGAGCGGTCACTGATTTCTAAGAATATTGGACTTAAGACATTTCAAAATTTCAACATAATCCTTCTCTCAATATTCCTGCCATTTCTCCTGTAAATAAAATGTGTTAAAACAATATTTGCTTGATTTTGTTCAGAATTTTTTCTAAAGCACAAAAATTGGTCAAATAAATTTGTGTGCATGTTTTTTTTATGTAAAACATTCATACTTGTAATATAAAGCCAGGGTTAGATTTAGAATTTAGTCTGAGCCTAGTGCCTCAGAGCAATATTGACTTCAGATAAGGTCATTTGGCACAAATATGTGTGAATCTTCCTCATGGAGTCCAGTAGTTTGTACTGTACATATGTCCTGATGACCCTGATCCAACTCGACAAGACGCAATAAACAGAACCTCTGGATTCTCACTCACTGCGCTCTCTCTGGCTTTTATTCCTATATGCTTTTCTAAAATGAAACCATTTATTATTGTTTTCATTATTTTCTTGCATCAACTGAGCTTGCAGGTGCATGGCCCCATCCTGCCTAACTTCAGCTATTCACACTCTACAACCCCCTTTGGACCCTCAGAAGGGGCAAAACCGTGGTTCCAGACCAGGGTGGCTCAAAAATGTACTGTTTGACTTACAGAGTGCCTGTGTGTGTGTGTGTGTTTGGGTAAAAGTGTTTAATAATGGCCATGAATAAGTGTCAGCAGTAATCTCCCCCAATCCTTGTCCTTTTCTCCCATTCTGTCTCTCTTTAGTAGTCAGTGTGAGCCTTGCTGTTCTACTTGTTCTGAAAGAAGAAGAAGGTTGTTTGTTCAAGACCCAGAGACATGTCAGTGCTCCTGCAAACACTCTGAAGCCGACTGCAGGTCTAGGCAACTAGAACTTAACGAAAGGACCTGCAGGTGTGTTTGTAAATCTATACTTTTTTATATATCTATCTTCACATGTTGGTGCAAGACAGCCCTTCCTGTTATTCCATTGTCATGTGTATCCCTGGATAAAAGATGCATTGTTCAGAGTTAAAAGTCAACAGTTATATCAGAATAAAATTGATTCTATCATAATTAAATCGTGTCATGTTGTCCCAAACCTAGTCTGTGATATACAAATGAAGAGGTTTGGTGGAAAGTTCATGCTGCTCTTCACAACAGTGAAAGCGTTTATGTATTTGGCAAATACTTTTATCCAAAGTAAAATTGTATTGGGATACACAATTTAATAATTTTTGCTTTTCCCAGGATTTAAAGCCATAATATTGGTGTTAATGGCAAGGCACTCTTATGTTTAAGCTGCAGTTTGCTTTATTTCATACTATATTTAATGTAAATAATGATTCTGATGATTGTTGATGAACTGAAAGTGTTTAAAGATACAGTTTAATGAGAAATTGATGAATTGTATTCAATTACAAGACCCAAACACCTGGCAGTACAATTGGAGACTGTGCTTGATGCATCTCTTCTGAAACTACAGTCAGACACGAGTCAAATCTGTAATTTTTTTGGCAGGAACCAAAAAGGAGCAAGCTTAATCTTCTTCCTGTCAAGACTAAAACAATTGTAGAGATGTAGTAGAGATTTCACTTGTCATTTCTTTCACTTACTTTCCCAGATGTGACAAACCAAGGAGGTGAACCGAACTGACTTGAGAATGGACATGAAGGAATATTTCACCAATAATTCACAGCACTTTGAACTTTGAACTCTGCGTCTCGTTTTTCCATCGTGGAAATATTGAGAGAATGAAGTGAAGTGGTTGGAGATGGATGTGGGGGGGGGGGGGGGGGGGGGGGGGTTTAGTAGTCAATGAAATGTCTGTTTGTATATTTTCATGATTTTCATGTGTGTGCTAAGCAAACCGAGAGACTGAACGCACAGGATTTGATTTGCTGCTAAGAGGTCGTCTGACCTGCGTAAATGTTGCTGATCTTGGCTGGTGTGTATAAAGTCATACCCGCATTCACTCAATGAAACGCATCACTGGATTTGGGTCTGCTGTGCAGTTTGTTTTTGTGAATCTAAATGTAAACAAGTGCAAACGAATTGTTTGGAAGACTGCAACGTTGCGTCAGCGTCCACTACGCGCTGTGGAATCATTCCTCCCAGTACATAAACACTGAGCAGAACGTGTGTTTTTCGAGACGGACAATTGAATGGAGTTTTGACAGAAAGCGAACTGATTCTGCCATTGGAATGTCACACAGTGGAAACCCGCTGGCTGCTGTGGTAAATGTTTGCACCAGAGCTCTGACCTTGACGAGGGCAAACCCAAAACGATTTTGGTCATATTCACTCCTTAAAGGGATATTCGTTCTTTGACATGCTTGGAAACCACTTTTGAGTAAATCCTGTGATTTTAGATTCCATGCTTCCACACCACTGGGGATTTAAGATGACGATTTTGTGCTAGGTTTTCGTTGTCGTTCCAGCTCATCTTGGAATTTTAGTCCAAATCTATTCCCCCTCCAAACGATTCAATAATTTATGAATTTTTTAGGATATTTTCAGTGTTTTATCTCTTTGTATTTAATTTGACCTATTTATGTGCAGTGTTATTCTAAAATGGATCTTCTTGCCCCTTTTTGTCTGCAAAACTCCACACCGTTGTTCTGAGGGGAAAAAAAAGAGCTTTACATGCTGTTTTATTTTCCGTAGATGAAATGAGAAACATTCCTATTACTGATCAGTGAGTTGTGTTGCCAACTGCCTTGACTTTGTTGCCTTGCTGCACATGTGTGTGTGTGTGCCGTGTGAGCTCTAACAAACAAACTGTAAATGTGATTTGCGTGGATACGAGGTTAGTGTTTGTGCGCGTGTATGTTTTGGCGAAACACTCATGTCAGTGTGACATACATATTGAATAACAATATAGCAGCCAAATGTAAATATAGGCCACGTCACCATTTACTTCTACTATAATAAGATCTAACAAGCTGAAACAGTATGCTGAGGTGTGGTCTGATGCGATTGGAGTTTTACAGTTTAAACATTATTTATTTACTCTGTGTATGTAAATATGTTAAATATATTAACTTTTTTCGTGTCTATAATGTAGAACAGCATATTTATTTTCAAATTATATTGCCCTTTTTCTATAAAATTGTCTGAAAACTCGTTTCGTGGTTGTGATGTGTTGGTGCGGTTACGTGGAAACACCTTGAGCAGGTATTTGTTTGGTAGGTCCTTAAATGTCAAATTTGGATAAACCAGTGATATTTATAGCATATATTTGTATTATAAAGTAAATAATAATGTTTATTCAGGAGCAAATAACAAAAAAAGTTGGTAGAAATCAAGCATTCATTATTTACGGGTATGTTTTTGTCCGTTTATATGAAAAATGCACACTATTGGAATCTGATTTCCAAATATAAGTATCGTCTCTGTGCTCTGTGCTACTCCTGTTCTGCTCTGCCAGTTTTATCTGATCATGAAGAAAATGGGTGGATATTGCCTCTGCATCTCCATATTGTATTCAGAATTACTTGACACTTCTTCCATGTCCGATTTCTCAGTATTTTCTACTTCCTGTTGTTAGGTTTAGCAAAGGGAAACTTTTCAATGACACAGTTCAAGTCATTGATTAATATGAAGCCTAGGGTGTTTCTCAAAATCCCTTTCTGCAGTTTTTCCCCCCACTGGCTTAAAATTCATTCATTCATTCATTTTCATTTCGGCTTAGTCCCTTTCTTAATCAGAAGTCGCCACAGTGGAATGAACTGCCAATTTATCCAGCACATGTTTTACACAGCGGAAGGTGAAAAACATGTTTTTCACCTTCCAGCTGCAATGCAACACTGGGAAACACCCATACACTCCTGCACACATACACTATGGCCAAATTAGCTTATTCAGTTCACCTGTTTCACATGTTTTTGGACTGTGGGGGAAACCGGAGCACCAGGACGAAACACACGCAAACACAGGAAGAACATGCAAACTCCACACAGAAATGCCCACTGATCTACCCGGGGCTCAAACCAGCAACCTTTTTGCTGCGAGGCGATTGTGCTACCCACTGAGCCACTGTGCTGCCCTGGCTTAAAAATATATATCATAAAAAATATCACCAGTCTCACTAAAGAAATATGATTTTGCTTGAGAAACTAATTTATTCCATCTTAGGAGGAAAATAATTGCGTGCATTCCTGGAATAATTACACAGAATTATTATTTATTTTGTTCATTTTTATTTGACTTTTTATTAAAGTGGTTGAATCCACTTTAAAACCATCTTTTAGCCCTACGTTGAGTTCAGTCGTAGAGAACATTAGGTAGAAGTGTTTTGGTTTGGCAACTCTATAAAACATACAAGCGTTCAGCTAGCCATTCCAGAGTGTTCCCATCCATCTAGCTAAACCTGAGCTGACAGGTCCATGTGATCATCAGAGTGCAGCCATCAGTAGATCAGTGCTAATGAGGCTTAGATTTAAGAGCAGTTTGTGGAACTTTGTATGTTTGTTTTGAAACAGCTGATTTTAGCCTGAGCCTCGCTCCGCTCACACTAGATTAGCCACTATGTTTGACATAATATGACCACGTGAAGCACTTAAGAACTGCAGCTTTACACTACCTATGAAATATAAGGTAATCCTCTTGCCCCCACCAGCACAGGCCCCTCGGCTTCTTAAATACCCACAAGAATGTTGTAAGTGACTTAATCTCTGATTAGAGGAGGAATTTTGAGGTGGCAGGTTCACGTCTTCCATGTAAACCATCATAGCATTGGGTCTACCGGTGAACTTTGCCCCATCAGTTTAACCTGGAGTTAAATGGCACGGACGGGAAGGCTGCAGGTTTAAATCCCAAATATTTGGTGCATTTCTGTCAAGCAGTGAGGAGCTTCGTTCTCAGCAAATAGTGCTTGTTACTGATATAATGAACTTGATAGTGGAGTTTAAACCTATTTTAGTGCATAATTATAAGTGGTTAATTTAATACTTTTTTTTTTTTACTCAGGCAATTTGCAAGTCTTCACTCCTCCCATGTTGTTGTTGTTGTTGTTTTAAATAGCATTCACCTTAAATGCTTTAATTGAAATGAAAATTCACTCATTCATTTTCTTTTTGGCTTAGTCCCTTTATTAATCAGGGGTCGCCACAGTGGAATGAACCACCAATTTATTCAGTACATGTTTTACGCAGCACTGGGAAACACCCACACACTCTTGCACACACTCACATACACTATTTCCAAATTAGCGTATCCAATTCACCTGCACTGCATGTCTTTGGACTGTCGGGGAAACCAGAGCACGAACACAGGAAGAACATGCAAACTCCACACAGAAATGCCAACTCACCCAGCATTTCAAATCAGTGACTTTATTGCTGTGAGGCGATTGTGCTACCCACCGCGCCGCCGTGCTGCCCCCCTGAAATGAAAATGTCATTGACTATCCTTGTATTTTCTAATTATAGGCTGTTTTCCTTCATCCTTTTACTCTCACTGTTTATCCTCACTCGTCCAACCTCTCAATCATGGCTCAAACAGTAAGTTCAAAACGATATTATCATTTACTATTTACACAACAAGTAATGTCATAATAATTAAAGTTTCAAAAGCATTCCCATATGACAAAGGTCTCAAACTCAATTCCTGGAGGGCCACAGCTCTGCACCGTTTAGCTCCAACCACCTCCAACTCACACCTGTTTTATAGCCTCTAGTAGTCTTGAACACCTTGATTAGGTGGATCAGCTGTGTTTGATTAGGGTTGGAGCAAAACTGCAGAGCTGCGGCCCTCCAGGAATTGAGTTTAAGACCCATGCCATAGAAGAACCATTTTGGTTTCCCAAAGAAACTCATCAACAGTTGTGCAATGAATCATTTTTGTGTGTGTGTAGAGAATATTGAAACATTTAATGAGCATTTATAAAGAAGTATAAGATAGAAAGTTCACTATAAAGAACCTAAAGTTGCTAAAAGTCTTTTTTAATGAATCCCAATAAAGAATATTTGGCAAACTAGTCATAAATATAACCAATGAGCCATTTTGATTATATGAACTCTAAATTCCCCATGACCATTATTAAATAGTTTTTGTTGCTTTTTTTTTTTGTGTTTGAGATATTTAGACATGCACATCTCCACAGTTATCATCTGCCTGGTATTTTATCTTGAGAGAGAGAGTATAAAAAGAATAGATAGAGTATGTGCGTTCAGACATATTAGGACATGCAGATCAAATGTTACTAGCTGTTCTTCACACTGATTTTATTGTTTAGCAAGCGGTCATAAATTGGTGCCATGTGTAATTGTCATGTCGCTGAAAATAAACTGGAATTTACCCTCTTTTCCAACAGAGTGGTGTGAGCAAGGTCTGCGTCTTTAGAAATGAGAGGCAGTCCACACCCTACAGAGTAGAGACGTGCTCTCTGTCATGAACATACAGTCGTCCAATGGCATCATTACTCATCTGTCCATGTCTCACACCTGTGTGTGTGCGTGTTTGAGTGTCCGATGAAGGTGCGTGCTCACTTGCACATATTTACATTTGCAGCCAGCATGTAGTCATCAATCCTAAAAAACATGGATATATTTAACATTTTCTTGGCATCATTTACGAACCTGAGTGAAACAGCACGAGCAGGAGTGATTATTAATTTACATGTTTGAAAGCATGATGGAAAGCTTTGCGGTTTGCTTTAAGCTTTATGCTTCAGATCGTTGCAGATAGTTTTTTGCGTCCGATTCTCTTAAGTTTGCAAATAGATTATACGTGATGACATTTTGATTTTGAAGTCAAATCTCTTCCGTGAGAGATGAGCTTTGATCCTTTTGTGCAACAAAGCATTGTCGTGGTGTGAAAAACATAATTTCACAAATTCAAACACGAGGAAACATGATTTATTTCCTTAACCACAGCCACCTTTGATCAGTCAAAGAAAAAAGTCAGAGATTACAATGTCTGTTCCTAATATTTAATGCATCTGCAAGAGTTTCACTCTTCTGTACTTCACAGTCAGAAATTAACTAGGGCAAAGTGTCAAAAATATCTCAGATATTATAAAAGGGTTTAATGACATTTCAATATCTGACCTTATCTTTTATCTAACATTCAAAATGCCTAGGCAGAATATAATGTAATTGTATGCAGTAATATAATAACAATATAGAAACTCTGCACATTCCAAATCTGTCAGAATTTACATCTAATGTACTAGAGCAGTGTTTCCCAACCCTGTTCCTGAAGGCACACCAACAGTACACGTTTTCAACCTCTCCCTAATCAAACACACCTGAATCAACTCAGCAGAACATTAGAAAAGACCCCAAAACCTGACACAAATGGGTCAGATAAGGGAGACATACAAAATATGTACTGTTGGTGTGCCTCCAGGAACAGGGTTGGGAAACCCTGTACTAGAGAACGATTACAGAGCAAACGCTGGTCTTGGGAATAAACTCCCTCAACTCCATCTTAGTGTACATGCGTGGACATTAAAAATGGACTCCCCTGCAGAGTTCAAATGACTCTGCTTTTGGAGTTGAATTTTAACAATACTGCAATACTCTTCACTTGCTGCTTTTATTTAAGCAAATCCACACATTAGATTTAGAAATTTCATCAATGGACACACTTTATAATTAATTGTCATCATCGCATTTAATGCAGCAAAAATATTTATAATCAATACATGTTGTTAAATGTGTAGATGTTATAAAGTGGGGAAAAAAACTTATTAACACAAATAAAACTGTATTATAATAATAAAATGACACATTTCTATATTAATATTTTAATTTTATATATAAATGGAACTAAGAAGGTCGCTGGTTCAAGCCTCGGCTGGGTCTGTTGGCATTTCTGTGTGGACTTTGCATGTTCTCCCCGTGTTCGTGTGGGTTTCCTCCGGGTGCTCCGGTTTCACCCACAGTCCAAAGACATGCGGTACAGGTGAATTGAATAAGCTAAATTGGCCATAATGTATCTGTGTAAATGAGTGTATGGGTGTTTCCCAGTGTTGGGTTGCGGCTGGAAGGGCATCCGCTGTGTAAAACATGCTAAATAAGTTGGCGATTCATTTCGCTGTAGCGACCCCAAGTTAATAAAGGGACAAAGCTGAAAAGAAAATGAATGAATGAATGAATATCAGGTATTCATGACCTGTGCTGTCTTCATTAGTAAGCCATTTTGTATAAAAGCTCCTTACAGA
Organism: Danio aesculapii; assembly: GCF_903798145.1. Lineage (NCBI taxonomy): Eukaryota > Metazoa > Chordata > Actinopteri > Cypriniformes > Danionidae > Danio > Danio aesculapii. The sequence goes on from NC_079438.1 coordinate 53,940,109, forward strand.
TTATTAAATGTAAATGTAATTTGAATACATATGTGAATGTTTTAACTAAAGCAAATACCATATTAAATAAATGTAGTAAAATACCATAGATACTTAATTACATAAATATAACATTGCTATAACATTTTAATTATACACTTGAAGTTAGTGTAAAAACATGCTGCTGTTTCTGTCTGTCCAGAAGCAATGCTTTTCTTTAGCCACTCTGAGATTGATGTTTTAGCAACAGCGTTTCTAAATTTATTACTGCTTCCATAAACCTCACAATCCATGCAGTCTCCTTTTATACTGCTCATGCATTGAAATAAAAATATAACAATACAATTTTAAATACATAAAAGCAACATATGCTACACATTTTCCCTCTGTTTTTATTCCAGTTTAAATATGTTTAGCCACATAAAGCAACTGAGTTTGGGGGATAAACCACTGCATAAATATCCAATTTTGCTTCAGTGAATCATAGAATGAGTCATGCCTTAAGGTTTTTCATTCCTGGGTAAAGGGGTTTTAAACCTGGTATTCCACCCCACATTTATTCATGGGTACACAAGAGTTTGCATTTAATTTTTAACGAGCCTTTGATTTGTCCTAGAACTTCTTAGCTTCACTGAAGGAGATAATTATTATGCATCAAGCTGATATCAGACCATGGATTGTGGCCAAATGTGATATAAGTAGGCATGGAATTGATCTCTGCAATGGTTTCAATGTGGAGTAAATCCCAGCACTGATCATCTCTATGCATGTCTCCATAAGCGTGAAGTATGTTCAAGTTTCTGCATCCTCTAAACTACTCTCTCCTTTCCCATCTTTCTTTCACCAAAGATAAACATGCTGTTTTTCTTAGGTCACACATTTCAGAGATGTATAAACAACCACTGCACACTCAGTCAACATCTGCAAGACTAAACACACAGTCATCCACAAACACACAGCAAAAAATCTCTCATTTGAGTTGAAATAAACACTCTGCATTTTCTTAGGTTTTCCTGCATCTCTTTTTATATTTGTGGATTAGACACTTACAAAATGATTGTTATTTTACATTTTAATAATATAAAATTTAATAATTCCTATTAATATAAACTAATATAGCTTTATTTTTCCTTGTACATTACATTTTTCTGAGCAAAATAAAAACTTCAATTCAGATCATTCAATTTCATGATTTACTGAAGACACCCACTGAAATGGCATTTAATGAAACAATACTTAATATTTTCCAAAATTGTACAGGTTTTACACAATTGTCAGTGAAATATTTGTAATGCAAGTAACTTAATCACTTATCCTTTTACATATTTACCTTGCAGGACAGAATTAATGTTTTGTTTCTTTTTACATAACTATATCATGAATCAATTTACCCTGTCTAGCAATGCCTCAGGAGGACATAGCTCATTTGGATCCAAATAAACTCAAACGTATAAGGGAACCCTTATTTTGAAATGTATTTTTTTTAATAAACCTTAAAAGTGTAAACTGTAGGGTATCTTGTTTAGTTCATCATGTGCTTTTTAGTATATGTATACATTTAGTCTAACAGATTAAACGAGTGCTGTACAGTATATAAATCTGGTGGGGTTTCTTAATTGTACAGATGCTAAAACTGTCAAGATCTCAATTAATATTTAAAAATATAAATATCACGATATGCTTTGCATGCCTGCAAAATTGGTCCTTATCCACCCTCTAAAAATGGTTAGCTGTGGATTTACAAGATAATAGGTTCAGTATGAAAAGCCATATTGTGTGTGACTCATTATGACTTGAGCTGTTTGGCTGGAACATCACAAAAATGATTTTCTGTCTCATTATTTTGGTCTGGTTTTGCAGCACAGATTTGTAAATCAAGATGCATTTACTTCAGATGCAACAGTACTTCATGAAATAATCCAAATGAAGTGCATGTGCCACTTAAAACAAGATTAAATATTTTTTTAATCATTTAGAAATATCTGCATGTGGGAAAAACTTTAGTATTTCAGTCCAAACAAGGGAAGGAAAGGATTTTGCCTTTGTGACATTACTGACTCTTGAAAATGTTTGAATTCTGCAACAAGTTCATTTGAATCTGATTCTATTCATTCATTCATTCATTCATTCGTTTGCTCGTTCATTTATTGACTTATTGGCAGACATTCCTTCTAGCTTTATAAATCTTTAATTCTGCAACAGATTTATATGAATTAGATTTTATTTAGTTTATTCATTCATTGACATATTGGCAGATATTGATCTGTTTTTCTTATCTTTTTGATTCTGCAACATTCATATGAATAAGATTTTGTTCATGCATTCAATCATTCATATGTTCATTTATTGACTTATTGGCAGACATTTGTTCTAGCTTTAAAAATCTTTAATTCTACTACACTTCATATGAATTCGATTTTCATTAATTCATTCATTCATTCATTCATTCATTCATTCATTCATTCATTCATTCATCCATTCATCCATTCATTCATTTATAAACCTTTTGGCAAACATTTGTTCTATTTTGAAATCTTTTTAATTCAGCAACACATTTATATGAATTAAATTCTAGTTTGTTCATTCATTCATTTGTTCATATGTTCATTTATTTACTATTGGCAGACATTTGTTCTAGCTTTAAATTTTTTTAAATTCTGCAATACTTCATATGAATAAAATTTTCATTCATTCATTCATTCATTCATTCATTAACCTATTGGCAGACATTTGTTCTAGTTTAAAAAATCTTTTAAATTCTGCTACACATTCATATGAATTAGATTCTAGTTCATTCATTTGTTCATTTGTTTTCATTCATTCATTCATTCATTCATTCATTCAATCATTCATTCATTGACCTGTTGGCAGGCATTTGTTCTAGTTTTAAAAATCTTTTAAAACGAATTAGATTCTAGTTTTTTCGTTCGTTCGTTCATTCATTCATTCATTCATTCATTCATTCATTCATTCATTCATTCATTCATTCATTCATTCATTTATTCATGTCCTATTGACAGACATTTGTTCTAGTTTTAAACATAAAGTGACTTTCGTAATTTTTTTCCCCCTAACTAAATGTTATATGAAGACTTTATATTAGTCTTAAGCTTTCCCATCATGTGTCACCTCATGATTTAAAAATATTTACATTTTTTTAAATGTTTTAAAAGCTAATTCATTATTTTTCACAAAGCAGGAAAATTTGAGAAGTCCTTTAGAAGAATGAGTAAATGAAATAGGGGTGCAGGTCATTTCTCATATGCCTTTTTGGAGCTTCTCAAGATCTTGCATTCTCGTTTTAGAAATGAGTGTTTGGTATTTGAGTGACAGAAGGCAATATCACATGTGTGCTGTTGTCTGGCGTATTGTGTGTGTTTCCTCTTGAGTGTGTATTTCATCTGTAGTGTTGCTAGGAGCCCAGTTTAAGGCATTCCACAGATTTTCCATCTAATCCTTCATTCCAGGCCGTTGGAGTCATTGACATGTGATGAGTGTCTCTTCTGAGGTTCAGTGTTTGGGTGTTCCCACATTAAACATGATTGAAAGCCTTTTATTAGGGGGAAAAAAGGTTTTTGTTGCGTGCCTTGATTGGTTTCGTGTCATTTTGATGATAGTTTTATGGTTGTTGTAAGATAAATGTTTTTGTCATTAGAGCTTTTTTATGTGGTAAAGGCTGACTTGTTCATATTTCACTCAATATTTGGTTAATAAAAAAACTAAATGATTTGGCCGTTGTGACAATTTTATCTCTTCAAAAATTTCTACTTAATTAATAAGACATCCAGGTGAATCCATCCATTCATTCATTCATTCATTTTCTTTTTGGCTTAGTCCCTTTATTAATCTGGGGTCGCCACAGTGGAATGAACCGGCAACTTATCCCGCACATGTTTTATGCAGCGGATGCCTTTTCAGCCGCAACCCAACACTGGAAAACACCCACACACTCTTGCACACACTCACATACACTAGGGCCAGCTTAACTTATTCAGTTCACTAGGTGAATCCAATATTATTTATTCAAGTGAATTTTAATTGAATCATTGTGATTATTTAACTAATAACATTGTGACTATAATAGTTTTAGATTATAATAAAAGCTAACATAATCTCTGAGGGTCGGCATGGTGGCTCAGTTGTTAGCACTGTCGCATGAAGTTCGATGGTTCAAGTCCCGGCAGGGCCAGTTGGCATTTCTGTGTGGAGTTTGCATGTTCTCCCCATGTTCAAGATATGAGTGCGTGAGTATATGTGGCTGGAAGGGCATCCGCTGCATAAAACATATGCTGGAATAGTTGGCGGTTCATTCCGCTGTGGCGACCTCTGAAATAGAGACTAAGCCAAAAGAAAATAAATGAATGAATAATCTCTCTGAATTGTAGGGAAATATATTTACCCATTGCTACATTATTTCAACTCTTTATAATACTCTTCACCATACTTCTTTATCCTCATGAATTGGATCATTTACTTTTATTAAAAACAGCATCAGTACAAAACACAAGATGATTTTATTTGCATCTTAGAAAAATTTACTTGACATTTTTAATCCTATCAAATTCGATTTATCATAATGCTTTCTTATAAATGTTACAGTTTTGATGCTCTACACTTTATTATAAGACATTTTATTTTCTTATTAGACATAATTTAAACTCTGTTATAATTAAATACTGTCTAGTAATCAGTGATGATCAGGGATATTTATCAATATGGGTGTCAGTTCAAGTACAGTGATTTTTGTTTTGTATTATGACCTACTTGTATCAGACTTTGCTACTGTACAGTATATACAACACTCATTATGTTCTAGTTTATATTTTCCAGGATTGAAGAGCTCAGTCACCCATGACAGAGCTCTGATTTCCTTTCTAATCCTTCCGTTATTTGTGAATATTGCGAATAATATTCGATTAATTACATAGATTAGCCGTTAATCAGCTTTGCTTTTTTAAAGCAAGTTTTCTTTCTTTATTGTCTTTCTAAGGTAAGCATGTGCAAATCTGATTTGACCTGTATTGCTAAATCAAAGGATCTGACCTCTTTGTGTGTAAGCATCAGGAATATTTACAGTCTTCAAAGTAGCGTGATTCAGATTTTTATGGGTGCTAAACACAATCAATATATCCAGTGATAGAGCTTATCACAGCTTATCTGAGCTCACACAGTTACTTCCCACCCAGCATTGTTTGTGTGAATACCAGTCGCAGACAGAGGTGTAAAATACTTCAGGAATTTTACTTGATTTGGGGGGATTTCTACTTGACTCAGTTACAATTTAAATTGACTACTTGTACTTTTACTTGAATAATTTTTAAGAAAAAAGTACTTTTCACTTCTTCTTACAATTTTATTTAGACTTATAAAGTACTTGTTATATTTTTACATTTATTGTCTTTCATCTCATGCACTTTAAATATTTAAAATAGACACTAAAATGTTTGCCAGACATTTAACTTCTTAATTGCAAACGATTGAACTAAATATAATATAACATTTAAATTAGTTTAATTTTCTACATTAACTACAATTATATTTATGCTATCTAGTTTACTTTGTGTGGGTGGCATGGTGGCTCAGTGGTCAGCACTGTCGCTTCATAGCAGGAAGGTCTCTGGTTCGAGTCCCAGTTGGCATTTCTTTGTGAAGGTTGCATGTTCTCCTCATGTTCGCGTGGGTTTCCTCCGAGTGCTTGGATTTCCTCTGGGTGCTCCGGTTTCCCCCACAGTCTAAAGCAGGGGTCACCAATCTCGGTCCTGGAGGGCCGGTGTCCCTCAAGGGTTTAGCTCCAACTTGCCTCAACACACCTGCCTGGGTGTTTCAAGCATACCTAGTAAGACGTTGATTAGCTTGTTCAAGTGTGTTTGATTAGGGTTGGAGGTAAAATCTGCAGGACACCAGCCCTTCAGGAACAAGTTTGGTGACCCCTGGTCTAAAGATATGCGGTATAGGTGAATGGAATAAACTAAATTGGCCGTAGCGAATTAGTGTGTATGGGTGTTTCCCAGTACTGGGTTGCAGCTGGAAGGGTATCTGTTATGTAAAAACATGCTAAATAAGTTGGCGGTTCATTCCACTGTGGAGACCTCTGATGAGTAAAGGGACTAAGCCGAAGGAAAATTAATACATTTTACTTCGCAAAGTCGATTAGTTGACTTGATTAAAAATTTGAGTAAATCTGTTATGTTAAAATTGTTAAGCAAATCAACTGTGCATCATTAAATTTAGTTTAACTTAACAATTCCAGATGACAATGAGTTTACTCACTTCTTAATGAACTAATCGCTTATTACAGTGTACAAATATGGATGAAAAAACAAAATTCTACTCTGTTTTTATTGTTCCTAGGTTATGTTTACTCTTTTCCCAAATCCATTTTCAGATATTTCAAGACTTTTATTTACTATTATTATTTTCTTTATATTATTTTCTTTACTATTTTCTTTAATATTGTGTATATTGGCCAGATACATTTACTTAAGTCAAATTATTCAGTATCTGTACTTTCACTTAAGTAGTATTTCGAGTACTTTTACACTGCTGGTTTCAGGTGCAAACACGTTATCTTGTGCAGTGAGAAATCTGGGTGGTCGCTCAGATGCACTTAATCATTTATTCGGAGGCCATCTGCAATGCACTTTTTGATTTATACATTGTTCGGCCACATATGAGGAAAACCTGTTGATGTGTTTAGCAAGTGTCCGGCTGAAATAAAGTGTGTCGAATGTTAATGTATACTCAGTGAAATCAGACATACACAACACTCCTGCACAGGCCTGTATGTATGTTTACTGTGTGATGGTGCCTCATAGAAAGCAGCTTTTCAGTGCGTTTGTGTCAGATTTTAGGGACAAATTTGTTCTTAGATGTGAACTGAATATGCTTCATTTGTTCATGGATTAATGCATTTTTATTATTAATTATCAACAGCAAACTCCTTAAAGGCAGAGTTGACCACATAATGAACTTTTTGGCATCATGCACTCATCTGGTGTTGCTTGAATGGCATCAGGTTTGAACATGTGGATTGTAAATCAGGGTGGAAGTGAGGTGTTCAGTGAAACGTGACTGTGATTGGTTTGTTTCAGAGGTTCAGCCTTATGGAAGACTTTTAGTGCTTTCTTTGTGCTTGAGTCTCATAGATGTTGCCTTTTGAGCAACAATTTCAGTCATGCAAATGCTTATTTAATGAGGAAATCTTAAATTCTACAAAGCTGTTTAAGCTTATGATTAAATGTCATGTTTGAAATCATCACTGAAGCATGACATCAGTTGTAAATATTAATAAGTGTGGTTTATTTATAAACTAATTTGGAGAGGATCACGTGCTTATGATTGAACACAGCTGATACCGCATTCGCTATGGATGTTGCACCAATCAGATGAATACTGACACACTATAAATAGGCAGAGCTTTCTACTCCAGTCATCTTCGTCTTGAAGAATCCCCCCCTTCTACCCCTACTCCTCCCCTTCTCTGATAGGGCTGCACGGCGGCCCAGTGGTTAGCACTGTTGCCTCACAGCAAGAACGCCACTGGTTCAGCCCCTCTCCGAGCTGGTCGATGTTTCTGTGCAGAGTTTGCATGTTCTACCCGTGTTCTCATGGGTTTTCCCCGGGATTCCCAGTTTCCTCTCACTGTCCAAAGACATACACCTTTTGTAAATTGACTTCTTCAAAATGGCACCTTAAGACAACTCTTAGCCAGATATATCTCAGCATGTTCACAAGTAGGGGAGCCCTTCAAACGGGAGGGAGCCCCCAACACAATTTTACGGCAATTCGTGACTTTTTGATTCAGTGGCTAATTCATATGAATTCGTACGATCTAATTTGTACGATTTGCTCATCCCCCAATGATGGTTGGGTTTAGGGGTGGGGTTAGGTGCCATGCCTCCTTTTTAAAATCGTACAATTTCGTACGACTGAACTCGTACGAATTCATACGAATTAGCCACTAAACTGGCAAAACAAAAAATACTTACGTTTTCTCGTGAGATCAGGCTGGAGCCCCAGGCTCGAGGACAGCATGCCAAATACGCTTTATTATCAATCATCAGCTAAGTGTGAACTCTTAAAAGCTAGTTTTTCAGGATAAATGCATGCATCACAGAAGTGATGTTTTTTTCTATTAAAACCTGAGCGTTCAGTGGCACACTGCAGTGACAAGATGACTTTAGTTCAATTGATTGTGGAGTTGAGTAATTTAGATGTGCTTTTGTATATCTAAAGCCTAACCCTTGTGCGTCAGTTTAAAATAGGCACATAGATGTCCATAGCAGACAAAACTGTAAAAAAGAAGTATATTTATACAATCCTTCATTAATTTACACTTATAAAAATTATTTATCAGCATTGACGGTGCCACAAAGAGCCTTCAACATTCAAGAAATGTTTCCATTTCAATAATTTTTTAATACTGGAAAGAGTTTTTGAGATTTGTAGATGTTCTTTACCCAAAGAAAAAAAATTACTTAAAGGCTCGAAACCAGTTCTGTGCCATTGCCCTAAAGTAAACTGTAAATGAAATCTGTAAACCAATATTTCCGAAAGTGATGCATCCTGGATGTTCTTGACCTGCATCCATACTATGCAGTCACTATACAACACACACAAGTGCATGAGAGCATGATGACAGTGTTATAAGTTTAAGACTGTGTCAGTTATACCAGTTAATCCTTTATTTGCAGACTATCTCCAATGCACTTTTTGATTTATATATGGTTCGGATGCATATGAGGAAAACGTGTTGATGCGTTTAGCAAGAGAATTACACATTCACGAAATCTTTCTATTTCAATAATTTTTTTAATACTGGAAAGACTTTTTAAAATGTTCCTTTTACAATTATTTGATTATTGGACTAAAACATTTGATATTAACTTGATATAAAACTTTGAAGGATGCGTTCGACATAGATCTGGAGACAAATCCACTTCTGGCTGATTTTGTGTTGGCAGTAGATACTAACCTTTAAGTAATGGTCCGAAAGGCTTTAGCTTTTACTACTTTACTAGCAAGACGTCTCATCCTTTTAAAGTGGAAACATGTCTCTCCACCCCCTTTTGATGCATGGATAAAAGAAGTGTTGCATTAAATTGGAAAAAAAATTATACTATCACCTACTGGTTTTAAGACCTTCGAGTAGGTGTGATGCCCCTTTTTAGATCATCTGCTGGCTAATGCCTCATTCAGACTAGCAGAAACTTTGTAGCTGCCTGTCACTCTGGGTGGTGACCTGCTGCAAGCGCACAAGTAGAGCTCACGTGATCCTCTCAGCTCGCTCAAAAGATCACGTGAGCTCTACTTGTGCTCCAATTGGCTGTCGTTTAAGAAAGTCACCCTTCATTTGCATAAAATTGAAGGATTCTCAACTTTGATGCGTCGATCAACATGCTCGCCTGGTCGCCAACGGTCGCTGTCGCTTGCGTAGACTGAGGTCGTCAGAAGTTGCTCGCTCTCCGTTGAAATGAGCGGTCGCTTTTTGTTGTATTTATTTATTTTAATTTCTTTTGTTTTATTATTATAATTTATTTTATTTTATTTATTTATTTTTTCTTACCTATTAATTATGTTAAGGTTTTTCAATGGGAAGTCATAGGCTGTTGAGGGAGGGAAGTGTTCATTTGGGGTAGTGTTAGACACAACATGTAAGGATAACCCTTTGTGGAAACAAACTGCTTCTTTTGTGCCATTGCTCCAAAGAAAAACATGAATCCCCGTAATACATCCTGGCTATTCTTGACCTGCAGATTGACTATGCAGTCACTATACAACAAACAGGAGTGCATAAGAGCATGATGACAGTGTTTTAATTTTAAGATTATGTCAGTTATGCCAGTTAAACCATAGAAAGCTGGGCTCTAAATATCAGATGCCTGTGTGACAGACGGTGAGAAAGATCGCTCAGTCAGACAGATGCATTGTGTGCGTGTCTCTGGAGTCACAACGCAGCTCTGAACACTGCTGTCTCGGTGGCTCCTGCTCAGACTGACAGCCCTTAATCTGCATCTGTGTGTTTATAAAGGTTATAAAGCGTTGTTGGTTGCCGGCCAGGGTTCGCGTTGTATCTGGACGCTTTGAAACAGGCTGGTATGTGATCAGCTGCACCCAAAGTGCAGAGGATCTGATTTCTTCCAAGTGCAGACACACCGAGAGACTGAACGCACAACATGAATCTCTGACTCATTAGCCTTTCCTTTGTTGCTGTAATCATGTAGCACATTAAAAATAGATCAACATGCCCGAATGCCTTTACAGACAGTAACTTCGAGGGACGGTTTGTCCTTTAAACTGTCTTTGTGAACTTGAGGAACCCAGTGCTTGTTCAGAGCTTTGCTTCACCTTTGCATGAACAGAATCAAAGCGGAACTGCAACAGTGTCATAAATCAGCTCAAGTATGTAACCCATAAACCGACCTGACCTCAACACTTCACCGGCACTCCAATACTGATTGTTCCTGTCTCTCTCTTTATCACACACTTCCCAGCAAGCTCAATTATGCTTTTTATGTTGGGAAACCAACATTTGTAGCCTAAGGGAAGCATTTCAAGCAAAAAAGCAAAACAAAAAAAACTCCATTGTAGTCATGATCAAATGGTTTCCACGTCGGACATTTTGGTGATTAGAAAAAAGATCTTAATCACTTAAGGTTTCTAAAGCAGTTGGCATGGTGGCTCAGTGGTTAGCACTGTCCCATCACAGCAAGAAGGTTGCTGGTTCGGGTCCTGACTAGGCCAGTTGGCATTTCTGTGTGGTGTTTGCATGTGTTGGCGTGGGTTTCCTCCAGGTGCTCCGTTTTCCCCCACGGTCCAAAGACATGTGTTATAGGTGAATTGAAGAAACTAAGTTGTCTGTAGTATGAGTGTGTATGGGTATTTCCCAGTGATGGGTTGCGGCTGGAAGGGCATCCGCTGCATAAAACATATGCTGGAATAGTTGGAAGTTCAATCTGCTGTGACAACCTCTGAAATAGAGACTAAGCCGAAGGAAAATTAATGAATGTATCTAATGCCTTGTAGAGTGACTAAACCTGACTTTACCAAATGCAACACACAATAATATATTAATCAAACACTTCTGTGTAAAGTTTTTGGTATTCTCAGAAAATGTCAAAAACAAAACACATTGACCTTAATAAAAGCTACAGATGTTTGAAGACCTAGGTGATGCATAAAGTTTGATTGTTTAAAAGAATGACCACAATCTCATAATTGTCTTTGTTTTTATAGCATTGTAACAGCAATATTTTAAGTGAGTTGTGTTGATTATTAATGTTTGCATTCAGTGTCAAATTTTATAGTCTTTAGATTGCAATTTTAGATTTTTTCCATTAAAGTAAATGTGTATACAGTATATGTACAGTTGAAGTCAGAATTATTAGCCCTCCTGTTTATTTTTTTCCCCAATTTCTGTTTAACGGAGACAACATTTTTTTCAACACATTTCTAAACATAATAGTTTTAACAACTCATTTCTAATAACTGATTTATTTTATCTTTGTCATGATGACAGTAAATAATATTTGACTAGATATTCTTCAAGACACTTCTTTACAGCTTAAAGTGACATTTAAAGGCTTAACTAGGTTAATTAGATTAACTAGGCAGGTTAGGGTAATTAGGCAAGTTATTGTATATCGATGGTTTGTTCTGTAGACTATCGGGGGGGGAAATAGCTTAAAGGGGCTGAAAATTTTGACCTTAAATTGTTTTTTGAAATAAAACAAATAAAACTTTCTCCAGAAGAAAAAATATTATCAGACATACATTTGGGCAATATTTTAAAAAGAAAGAAAAAAAATCTGACTTCAACTGTATATATTTAAACATTTAGTTGTAAATGAGTTGTAACAATTTTCAAACTTAAAATACAGTCATTAAAATCTAACATTGTGTTTTTATTTTAAAAGTTTACATGTCTGTATTAGTGTGATGAACTGCAATGCACAAGATGTAAAAAAATACTTTTATTTAGTGGAGATGTATCAAAAGTGACAAAGCTTTCAACATAAAAAGAAGAGATAAGAAATAATAAGATCCATCATCAGCACTACTGAGAACTGCGTATGTTGGACACCAGTAATGCGATTTTAATACAATTAAGACAATACTCTGATTAAGAGTCTACCATGTAAACAGTGATTCTTTATTCATTTAATCCAATTAATGTCATAATTGAACTAAACAGAAATCGGATTAAGACATGTGGCGTATGCTGATTTTAGTCGCGTTATTGAAGTGCAGTACAGACATGTAAACACTGCGATCAATCTATTACCATCGTGTAGAACTTTCACCGCATTTTGTGACAGGATATTTAATACACGATGCTGTTTGACACTATTCTCTGCACCTTCCGAGTCAGTGGAGGACCACAGACTCCTGCATTGCTAAATGTTGAGGTTTTTACTCCAATATGGCGTGCTGTATCAAACTCCATTAAAACAACACTCTTCCAGCAGTTCATACTCGCATCCAATATCTCGTTTGTCACGGGGGGCATGCATGAAATGTTCCTGAATGAAAGTGAAAGTGCCAAACAGCAGTTAAAGTCGACAAATTGAAAATTAAACACCCAAAATTGCATGAAACTCCGGAGGAAATGTGGATAGCGTGTTGACGCAATGACGTTAATCGAATTATGTTCTATAACATGTAAAACGGGATCATGAAAGGAAAAGGCAGCTCATGTAAACACCTTGATCATATTATTGCCTTATTCAGATTAGGGCATATAATTTGATTACTGATGTTCATGTAAACATCATCTGACAACCTAATGACAACCAGAATGCAACATTGTAAAAAAATGTATAAAGCAAAACTATTAATAGCTTTAAAACAAAACAAAGCTGTTTGCAATGCATAGAAGTCAGTGAGTGTGTGTTACTTGCATCTGCTTTCGAAACACTCTTTATCATAACTTTCCTTTTCGTTGCTCTGTTTCCCTTTATTAGCGTCCGGTCCTCTCACCTCAGGGACCTGTGACCCTATTGTGTGCTGCGCTCGGGGCCGATGTCATCACCGTGGGCCCCGGAGATGGAAAAATGACAGGAGGCCTATGGTTTCTGGCTGTAACGCGACCCTGCAGATGCTCCAGTCATGCCTGCTATGAGAGGCCTCCGCATGGGCCTCAACCCTCTGGACGGCCCGACCGACCGCCGCTGCTGGGGGTTTGGCTGGAAGATGTGGGACGACCGAACAACACTGAGGTGAGTTATAACCTCTGGCAGACCATCACAGTGTCTTTGTGTGTGTGTGTGTGTGTGTGTGTATGTCGGGTAAAAGTGGCCTGATCTCATATGTCATACAAAATGCTCTGAGAGAGAGAGAGAGAAGAGGGTGAAAGAGTAAGGGAGCAGGACAGAAATAGGGGGAAGGAGAGTGAGGGAATGTGTATAGATGTCAGTGAGGTTACTCTCACAACAGCACAAGAGCTGTAAAGCACAAACTACAGCTGCAAGTCAACTAGCAAACTGATTTTTAAGCATTTTAAGTGCATGGACTAGTTAACTTCACTGTATTACTTTATTACTTTAATTGTTTGTTTATCTGTTTATTAACTTGAATGTGTAACTCATGAATCGTGCATGTGTTTCCAATAATGTTTATAGCATTTTAGTATGTATTCGCTGTGTATGCTATAGCATTTTCTAGCAATTTTGAGATGTTATTTTTAAGTTTGGCTCAAATTTCAAAATGTATTTTGAGATATAAAACTGCAATTATTATTATTATTATTATTATTATTATTATTATCATTATTATTATCATTATTATCATTATTATTATTATGTAGCGCCTACTAGGTGTATTAAGTTTAAGATAGCACTCCAGGTTCAACTAAAGGCCTGCAGAGATGTTGGAGTTAGATGTCAGAATTATTAGCCCCCTAAATTATTAGCCCCATAACACATTTCTAAATATAATAGTTTTAATAACTCATTTCTATTAACTGCTTTATTTTATCTTTGCCATGATGACAGTAAATAATATTTGACTAGATATTTTTCAAGACGCTTCTATACAGCTTAAAGTGACATTTAAAGGCTTAACTGGGTTAATTAGGTTAACTAGGCAGGTTAGGGTAATTAGGCAAGTTATTGTAAAACGATGATTTGTTCTGTAGACTATCCGGGGAAAAAATTGCTTGAAGGGGCTAATAATATTGACCTTAAAATGGATTTTAAAAATTAAAAACTTCTTTTATCCTAGCCAAAATAAAACATATAAAACTTTCTCCAGAAGGAAAAAATATTATCAGACATACTGTAAAAATATCCTTGCTCTGTTAGACATCTTTTGGGAAATATTAAAAAAAAGAAAAAGAAATTCAAAGGGGGGCTAATAGTTTTGACTTCAACTGTAAATCTTCCCAAAGATTGAATAAATGACCAAAAATGAACTCTGTGAATAATAAAACTCTTAGATAAATCAGAAAATATAATGGATTTAATTAAAATAGAAATGTAATAATTGTGAAAAAACCCAGATGTAAACAAAATACAAAAAATATGCAATTTATGCACAACCAAAAGAAAGTAAAATGACATAAAATATAAGTCAACACAAGAGATTTAGAATGAAAAATAATAAATAAACAAATATAGAAAAATACCACTTTTACACACATGAAAAATTACACATTGTAAAATTATAAGGCAACAAGTGACTTACAAAGAGTTGGTTTCTCTTTGTAAATACCTAAAATTACAGACTGAATTACATATATACAGTACAAACTACTCAAAAACAAAATAAAGCTACTGCAAAACACGCAGGAGTTTTTATGCTCACTGCATAACCATCAACAAATCGAAATTCAGTGGGCCTACACACTCGCACATTCATAACCCACCCTGTTGCAAGCCTGTATCATAGTGTTCGTGGTGGCTAGAATGTTAGAAACCTGTAATCATTGGCAAAGTGTAGGAAAAACAAATACTATGGAAGTAAATGGTTACAGGTTTCCAACTTTTTCAAAATTAGTTTTTTTTTTCTGTTGAACATTCATTCATTCATTTTCTTTTCTGCTTAGTACCTTTATTAATCAGGGGTCGCCACAGCGGAATGAACCGCCAATTTATCCAGCATATGTTTTATGCAGGGAATCTGTTGAACACAAAAGAAGATATTCAGAAGAATATTAGAAACCTGTTGGAAATGTTAGAAAGTAGGAAAAACAAATACTATAGAAGTCAATGGTTACAGGTTTCCAACATTTTTCAAAATAGCCTCACAGACCAAGACTCATCTCTTCTGCAGTCTTGGTGCACGAGCTCAGTTCTGTGATTGCAAATACTTTCCACAAGAATTAAGCCAAGCCTGAACACACTCAAACTAGACAAGTGAAAGTACTTCATTTGGTAGGCCTAAAGTTATGGCTAAGATAGTATATATTTTCATTTTGTTTTTGAAGTTTACGGCATTGATTTATAAATTCTTGATGTTTAACTGAATGACAAGACAAGAGTACTTATATCAACCTCTCTCATGCTGAACATGCCTGAGAAGGTCTAATGCAAAGTCTTTTCCTGTCATTATCTGTCATTTTTCCATTTCTTGTGACTTAAAGAAGAGACTTTTGCTCCATTAACTAAAAATGAATCACCTCCTGCATTATTCTGGCACTCATTTCACCAACGCAACTTAATAAATCATGTAAGCAGCACCTGAACTGGCTGCTCAATAGTGAACACACCCCATACATCTATATGTTTGGTTGTAACTTTTCCAGGTCTGTTATATAATGAAGTATTACCGTGTAACCTTTATGCAGACCCAGATGAAAACTGAACTCGGAGAAAATCCCACAGATCCATTCCTGTTCAGATTTGACACATGCTCCTTCCTTTATGTGTGTATTTGATTATGATTATCTAGTAGATCTGCTGCTGTTTTGGTTTTACTGCCTTTCTCATTCTCTCATGTTTTCTCTGCTGTAAAGATCTGATCTGCCATTTATAGCTGCGGTGTCTCCACATAGTGCCGGAGCGGTGTGTGAATGTGTGAGTGTGTGTGTTCCACTCGGGCAAATATGGCTCTGACATTTTTCCCAACCACAGGCCAACATTCATTTAAAGCATTATACACACACTATTCTCTCATATTCAGTCATTTAAACCTCCATTTTTTTTTTTTTGTATTTTCATTTTAATACATTTAAAACATAATTGGGTTGTAAATGTAAGTATTTGATGCTGTAAATTAATTCAAATAAAAATACATCCTATATGGGTCAAAGATATTTTTAGCATCAAAACTATAAACTAGATTCATTTGATGACATGTTGTATAAAATGCGTTATTAAAGTATCAAAGTGAAGTCCCAAAATATTTAATAAGTGAAGTTTCATAAACTAATTTCGAGAGGAGCACGTGATATGATTGAGCACGTATGACCACTCATATGTAATCAGTAATAATCCAATCAGAGTGATCCTAGTCTACTATAAAAGGATCATTTTCTCCCTACTGTTTTTATCTTCGTTTGGAAGAATCCCCCCTTCCACCCCATCTCCTCCTTTTCCTCCCTTTTCTAAAGGGGGAGCTCTCGAGACCTACCTGATCTCGGATCTCCTGATATGCTTATCGACCGGGCGGGAGCCCTGGGCTCAAATATCTTCGAGCTCAGGGTTCTCTCCCGGGACAGCATGCCAAACCTGCTTTATACGCCAAGCATATCTAAGTGGGAACTCTTGAATGATGATTTTAAATAATTAAACTGCCCTTCAAACCACTAGGTCTCATCTATGTGTCAGCAAAAATGTTTGCTTTTTTCAGTAAGTTTTATCATTCTATGTATTTTAACAACTGCTTCTCATAATAGGTATAATGTTTAATTTTATATATACACTACCTGACAAAAGTCTTGTCGCCTATCCAAGTTTTAGGAACACCAAATAATAACACAACTTCTAGTTAATCATTTGGTATCAGAAGTGGCTTAAATGAAAGGCAAAGGCCTCTACGCTTATTTTACTAAAATAAAATATGATCATGCTTTTTGATATGATTTTTAATTATTTAATTAGGACAGTAAGGTCTGACTTTGCTAAGACAAAAGTCTTGTCACTGAACAGAAATAATGTCCAGTATAGAATATAGTCATGTTGCAGTGGAAACAGAATGAATATTGTGTCTGACTCCATCATGAGCTTGGAGGACTGCATCCATACATCTCTGCAATGACTCAAATCACTTCTTAATAAAGTCATCTGGAATGGCAAAGAAAGTGTTCTTGCAGGACTCCCAGAGTTCATCAAGATTCTTTGGGTTCATCTTCAATGCCTCCACCATCTTACCTCAGACATGCTCAATAATGTTCATGTCTGGTGACTGGGCTGGCCAATCTTGAAGCACCTTGACCTTCTTTGCTTTCAGGAACTTTGATGTGGAGGCTGAAATATGAGGAGCGCTATCCTGCTGAAGAATTTGCCCTCTCCTGTGGTTTGTAATGTAATGGGCTGCACGAATGTCTTGATACCTCAGGCTGTTGATGTTGACATCCACTCTGCAGATCTCTCGCACAACCCCATACTGAATGCAACCCCAAACCATGATTTTTCCTTCACCAAACTTGACTGATTTCTAGGCGAATCTTGTGTCCATGCGGGTTCCTATCGGTCTTCAACAGATGATTCATCAGAAAAATCTACCTTCTGCCACTTTTCCAAATGATCAACTAGACATCAAGTTATTATTTGTTGCTTATACAACTAGGATTGATGACCGCCATTATGTCAAGTAGTTTATATATGTCTGTTACATTAATAAAAGTGTAATATTATTTCACCCATGTTTTGAAAATAGCACCCATATTTCCCAGACACTTTAACTAACATTTGATATATCTTCTCTGTATATAAAATCACTTTTGTCATTTTAATTTGATGTCAACAACATATTATTTACAAAATTACACAACAAAATTAACTTTTAAAGTTGATCTAAATTTTAAAATCACCATTAATAAAAACTGTAATAACAACTCAGTGATGCTTGTTAGGATTCACTTGTAATCAAGTAATTTTCAATCAGAAATTGTTTGTTTTTCTCAAATACTTATAAAGAAATAGCAAAAGAAAATACACTTAGATTTGAATGGGAGCTTTTGAAGTAGAAAACAAATATTTTAGCATAAAACATACTTAGTCTTGTTATTTTGCAGTTTCTAATAATCATTTACTACTGTGCCAAGATGACTGTGTATTTTTTTACTGATACCATACTAAAAATGTGTATGAAAGAGTATGACTTTTTTGTTCGCATTCATAACCACACAGCAACATAAAAAAGGAACCATTCAGAAAAGCCTTCATCACGGTGGCAGGTTGTGTCATGCAGCCCATCCAGATTAAAGTAATTTGTTTCAGTTAATGAGTTGCGAAAGAATTCTAACTGTGAACTTCCCTCCGAAATTGTGTCTTTATGGTATTACACCATCTTTGGTTTTGGCATTTGACATCATGATGTAACTTGTGTGTGTGCACGTATTTGTATGTGAGCGTATTTGTGTGTATTTGTAGGCTTCAGGCCAAAGGTGGCCAACATCAGCACTTTGCCCACTGACAGAAGTTTTACAAAAAGGCCAAATGAAAGGAAGAGTTCTTAGAAAAAACAGTCAGTGTGGTTTCCCTGGTTAGTTTAAAGGAGTTTTGGAGTCTTGGTCTTCCAGTTGAAAAGCTTTCCTGTGCATACAAATGTCCCTAAATAGAAATATATGTAATCGTGGCTGTCATAGAGATCCTGTTTCAAAGAGATCCTGAGAATCTGTCATCTTTTTGAGCAAGAGTCTGTCTGTCTTTTTTACATTCATGACTCTTTGAATGTTTCCCTGTACAATAGATAGAGCTATTATAATTATTAGGCTTTTCCATTGTGGACGTGAATGTTTTACTTGGATGGGGTTTGTTAACAAGACCAAATGACTCAACCACCCTCCATAAATCTTATACACGTTCATCCCATCTGATAGACATTAAATTTCTTTGAGATGTCATGTGATTTAGATGAATTCATTCATTATTTGTTTCATCACTGGACTAATTATTAACCAATTGCAGCAAGGGGTCTTTTGATAGTTTTGATGGATGAGAGATAAAGAGAGGTTTGACGCCAACTGAGCCACTTAGCTTGAAAAAGAGGCCAATTTAGATCTTGATGTTGTAAGTTTTTGGATACTTGAAGGTGTTTGCGATGATGGATTTTGTTTTTCTTGGTCTCCAAATCAAGACCATGGCGGAGAATTGTGTGAGGTGAGCTTTGTCGCCTCCTTTTAAAACATCACTTCCAGAAAGCCCTGGGTCAAACATCTAGAAGAATAATGAGTTGGTTTTGTGGAGCAAATTTTAATTAAACAGAATCAACAACCACTATTTGTTGAAACCCAGAAATCCAGCACAACGCCTGGACTAATTTTGAGCTTTTCCCATCTCTCAGTTGCAACACATTGACACATTAGGAAGGGAAATTGCACATGTGTCAGGATGACCCTGGTCCCTGTGAGCTTTCCACATCACAGACATGCTAAACTGACACAACTGTCAGCACGCCTTGCTCAAGAGTTCACAATTGATATTAATGTCTGGAATTTACAGTCTATACATTCACCAGCCCCTTTATTCAGGAAGACTTCCTACCATTGGGTTATTCAGAACTGCTTTTATTCTTTGTAGCATACAGTAGATTCACTAAGTTTTTTCGATATTGAGAAAAAGCTTCATGCAGTTGCTGCAGAGTTTTTGGCTGCACATGGGAATCTCTTGTTCCAGCACATCCCAAAAGTGCTCTACTTAACTGAGAGATAAAGTCCCTTTAAGGCAAGTCATTTTGGAAACGACGCTCTGTTCTGTTTGAATGGGGACCATCAAATTCTTCAAAACTGCTTGACAAGCTTATAATTAAATTTCATATTAGGAATCACCAATAAAATTAAACAGCAACTGTCTGAACTGTTTTATTTCTAAACGTTCGAATCACACAAAATCTGCTGAAAGTCACGTCTGGTCCGAGCCCTAGTCTTGTACTAGTAGGCGGGGCTTCATTTGCCGTATTGACTGTTACACTTTTCCTCATTCAAAACTAAACGAGTGACATGCCTTGTGTATTCTATAGTCTTTGACTGAGGTCTGGTGAGTGTGGAGGCCACAGAAGAAACAAGTCAAGAAACAAATTTTAAATTGATTAAGCTTCGTAACATGATGTTATCCTGCCAAAATTAGCAATATGGCAAGATGGGTATGTGGTCATGATAGCAATGGACATGGTCAGCAACAATACCCAGATATGAGATGTTAAAATGATGCTCAACTGTTCCAACTGAGCACAACGTGTGCCAAGACAATCCCCTCCTCCTTTTGCTGACCTTGGTTGTAGCAAGTGGTTATTTGAGTTAACCGTCCCTCATCAGTTTGCCAATTATCTTCTCATCTCTTGCATCAATAAGTAATTCTTGGGTCAGAATTGATGTTAACATGTTTCCTTTTCTTTCTTTTTTTTTTTGACTGTTCTCTGTAAACCCTAGAGATAGGTAAGGTCTAGATCAGATACATGGTCGGCCGGAAGTGCGATATGTACATCAATTATAGCAGCATTTTTTTATGACACTGTATAACAATAATTCATATTTTTACAGTGCTGTGACGGTTGGGTTTTGGGTAGGCGTTAAAAAATACAATTTATTGGGTAATTTAATAGATAGCATAAATAATACTCGGTACAGCTACTGTTTTTACGTTACTGTGACGGTTGGGTTTAGGGTTGGGGTGGGGGTAGGTGTTAATAAAATGCAATAAGTGGGAAATTTAATAAAAAATGTAAATAATTCTCGTTAACTTACAGCCACAACCATATCCGATCTAGCAACAACCCAAGAGATGGATGTGAGTGAAATCCTAGCACACAGGTGTGAAACTTCCTGGAGGGCCACACTAATTAAACACACCTGCTCAAACTAATTGAGTCCTTTAGGCTTGTTTGAAACCTACAGGTTAGTGTGTTGAAGCAGGGTTGGAATCAAACTGACCAGCGCAGCAGACCTCCAGGATCTGAATTTGACACCACTGTCCTAGCAGATAATACATTCAAAATCTAGAGTTTTTTTCCCTCATTCTGAAGGTCAGTTTGAACTTCAGCAGATAATATTGACCACATTAACATGCTAAATGCATTAAGTTGCTGTATGATTGGCTGATTAAAGAGCAGCTGAAAAGGCACCTAACGGAGTGGCCAGTCAGTGTTTTCTCTGTGAATCCAGACTCCTCTAGTTTACACCTTTTCAGTGAACTATACCGACAGGTGCCAGCATTTCCAGAACTTGAGAATTGGTGGAGGGACAGATGTTGTCAGATCAGTACTGATCTCATCCACGATGGAGCTGTGTGTTCAGGATAATGGAAGTAATGGATTTTACACACGCCGCGTTGCCCACGTCTGTAAGAAAACACTGAGCCATTAGAGCCAGAGGGCCTGGCACTGCAAATATTTGGCCATGGATGAAGGTAGGGGTCATGTGATTGGTTTTATGGCACTCAGATTTTCCACATGTAACAATTACTTCAGAGCAGCATGTCACGCGGACCTGTAGTTACTCCAAATTAAGTGTTCAGGAAAGGCCAAATGCTTGTCTGCCAAACCTTACAGTCATATCGAAACCTTTTGTATTCACATACTGTACTTATATTAATGTGATTCCCACTTGATAGTTTAAATAGTCATTATTTCAGAATTGAGCAAATATTGCATAACCTAGAAGTGAACCTCTGTTTGCCTAATCAAAATTACTGTGCTTATGGGTTCCTGTGTAAACAAATTGGTGTCAAAGCTCTTGTATGAAACAATAATGAGAAAATAAAAGCTGGCTAGCGCACATGCTCAGACATGATCTCAAGGGTGCTGCACACATTTGAGTCTGGTTTATATCATGCCAGGAAATGATTAAAAAATGTTGCTTTAAGAAAATCTAATCTATACAAAATATCTCGTTTTTGCTGGATATTAGTGATCCAAGTTATATTGTGTTAATAAGGTAAGTTATAAGGTAATCTTGAATCTATTCACATCAATATATTGTAAAATAAGATAAACATTCTATGCATTTTATTAATTTATCTTAATTTTTTAACATAATATGTCTTTTTTGGACCAAAATGCACCCAGATACATCATGAGAGTTAAATGTGTGGGAGTTTGAGCAATAGTGGATGTTTGCCTTAGCAAGCACTACTAAATGTTATGCCACTGATCCTCTGGCAGCGTCTGGACAGAGTATCATTCACCTCCCGATTGGCTGGGATATTTGGTAAAGGTATCCTGGTATGCTCATATCTTTCTGATCACGTATGCGAACATCCCATTTTAACATCCCCCCCCCCCCCCCCCTTTCAAGTAGATGACCTATGACGGCCTAAACATAGCAAGGACGAGAGACTCTTGAGTTTCTAGGAAACCCGTGTTACTATCTTAAAATCAATAGAGTAATGTGATAATGCACTGAGTGGAAATCCTGCTTGCATATGACTGCAGCTGAAGTTTGCATTTAGAGTTTGATGCTAACGGACAGTCCAACCGTGCTGATAAGATGTGGTCAGATGCAGTTGAGCGGTGGAAGTGACTGTGGCTTATCCTGTTCTGCTCAAATCTGTTAAGCTGACTCATGCGGTTGCGCTCAGTTGATCTCATGCCATCGCTCTGGCACAAAGGCTAGGAAACGTTCATCAGCACTTGGAGGAGGCAATGTGGAGACATGAAGCTGTCTTTAGGGACGGGTCTCCGACAAAGTAACATCGCCCTCCTGTGGCAAGATGCCAAAAGATGCCCATATAGAGCTCTTTGCACTTTTTTTGCAGGTGGTAGTTGGTGGATGGTTGTTGGTAGATGGCTTATTTGCTAGATGTCCTTAAAAACAAGTTTGTTTTTGAGGTTTGCTTGGAGTAACATGTTTGAGGTTTGCTTGGAGTAACATGTTTGAGGTTTGCTTGGAGTAACATGACTTTAACTTGTCTTTTTGGATGTGATTGGAAATGTGTGGGGTTTTTTTTTATTGGTTTTTAGTGCATTTAGGGAAGAGCTATTAATATTCATAATAACATTTCCATTGCACAAAAAAAAGTGGGAAAAGTTTTTTAGATTATTATAATGCTCTAGCTTGTTGGTATAAAGTAAGAGATGAGCAAACTTTTTATAGAAAGAAATAGGCTCCTATTGATACTGACCAATTGCCAAATGTGAGTGAACATTAGCTTAGACAAGGATTTGAAATAGCATTACTGACTGATGTCTGGCTAGTTGTAAATACTTAGTTTATTTGTTTAATTAATAAAGTCTAAATAAGTCTAAATTAATAATACATTATTTATATAATTTAAAATACGTAATTTAATTATTATTAGTAGTAAATACGTCGTTTATTTATTTAATAAATGAAGATTGTCTATTTTAGGGCAGCACGGTGGTGAAGTGGGTATAGCGCTGTCACCTCACAGCTAGAAGGTCGCTGGTTCGATCCTCGGCTGGTTCAGTTGGCATTTCTGCAAGGAGTTTGCATGTGTTCACGTGGGTTTGGTAAATAGGTGATTTTTCTGTAGTGTATGTGTGTGAATGGGAGTGTATAGATGTTTCCCAGTGATGGGTTGCAGCTGGAAGGGCATCTGCTGCGTAAAACATATGCTGGATAAGTTGGCGGTTCATTCCACTGTGGCGACCCCAGATTAATAAAGTGAATGAGCCAAAAAGAAAATGAATGATTGTCTATTTTAATAATCATTAAATATCATTATTTTTCATAATAAACAACACTTAATTTATTTGTGTAATAATTGAACACCATCGTTTAATTTCTTTTTTAAAATTCCATTATTATTTGACATATTTAGGCGTGTTTAAACATGCTTTTTTTTTTTTTGCACAGCTGCATGAGCCGACCGAGAGTCAGCTGTACTGTCCTCTTTGAAGCAGGAAGGATGCTGAGACACATTCACAGAACACACATCGTCAGCACAATTAAACTGTCCACTGCACACTTTGGAAATGTGCACTAAACTCCACCTGGAAGTGATTTAGCATTCCGAAAATATATTAGCTGTTAAATCGGACTAACTCTCTGGACGATTGGTGCTGAATGAAGCCTCGCTCTCCAACTCTGAAAGAAACCAGATGGACAGTCTGGATGTTTAATAGAGAAGAGCGATGCGATGTGAAATAGGTAATACATTAACCACTCACCGACATCTCTCTCTGGCGGGTTAATATTTAGTATGTTATGAAGCTGCTGTTGTCGCTCAGAGGCTGAAGGTTGATGTGGTGGGTCTGTTTGATCGGCTGTGATTTTTAGACCTTCATTGAATGTCATATAAACACAGCACAATGTTTGGCTCAAAGTTACCTTGCATATCCAAGAAGGTATATTACAATGGGCCAGCTCATGTGGTAAAATAACTAATTTAAACATGCACTGTAAACAATTTCCAGTGGAATCTACAGTAACTTACTGGCAGCATTTTGACAGCAACTTACTGTAAATCAATAACAGCAAGAATACTGTATTTACATTTACAGCACCACTTATCTTGCTCTATATGCATTTACCGTATTGTATAACTTTACTGTAAATATACTCATTTTCACAATGCAACTTTAAAATACAGTAACATAGAGTTTATATTACAGTAAAATACTGTGTAATTTACAAGCATCGTTTACAGTGTATTTAAAAATAAACAAAATGATGCAAAAATATATATTTTAAAATCATTTAATAGTAGATTTTAATATATATATATATTAGGGAAATATTAATTTGAGGTCTAAAAACCTCTAAATCAAGGAAACTTTTGCTCATTTTACTCATTAATTAATTGATTTTAACTCAATAATTAATTTTAAAGATGTATTTTATTGAGCATCACAGTTTCAAAATATATTTAATATATATTTTCATTCAAGTTTAGCCAGAAAGAAAATATTAAACCAATGGGAGTAGTAAGAATTTTTATTGTCTGTATTTATTACAGTCGCCCAGAAAGCGTGTGAGCATTTCCACTAAGTCTCTTTCCTTAAATGTGCACTTTGACCTGTGCTGTGCATTGATAATATATACGTGGGCTAAATATGTATGTTGGAAACAGCACGTGCATGTTTACTTACCTGCACCAGAAGCTTTCTGGAGCAAAAGTCACTAGAGACATAAAACCAACAGAGTTTAAAGAGACGGTTCACTACGGAAAGGAAAATTCTATCATGATATCATTCACTAAAGGTGCTGTTATGCAGAATATTCATGTGATTATTTTCCATACAATCGTTTTTAATATTCCTCTTGAATGCACATGAATGCAAATCAGATTTGAGCGCTGAAGTGCAAGATTTTCAGTCAGTAATACTTGAATATTTGGTCACAGAATGCTTAATATATAATACAAAGCCTCATATGGACTAGTTTATGGTACTTGTATAATGCTTTGGTTGAAGCTCTTTCGCTTCCAGTATAAAAATGAGAAGCCTGAATATTTCTTCTTTTACGATATGGTCCTTTTTTCATCATTCATTTTCATTGCACTCTCATTACAGTAAGCTGTTAGGACAACCTAATGCTTTGATTCACACAGAGAATAACTGATTAAATGTACATCTTGCACATCTGCCTAATGCATACATTTACTACACTTTTAACCATCTTAATAAGCAGAAGTCAAATTAAGTATGTTGATTAACATATGTCAATATGTATGTAACGCTAAGGCTCATTTCACTCACATTTTAAAATAATGCAGACATTTTAATCAGGGTTTATACGGTCCTGGAAAGGTATTCACAGTATTGACAAGGCATTTTCCAGGCCTGGAAAACATTTGGAAAAACAAATAAACCAAAAATGTTTTGGAAAAGTCATGGAAATTTGTTTAACAAATATATGTGTACTTAAATATATTTGAGATGATAATATTGGGTAAATTTTAAATAAAATAGCGCTGACCATCTCTTCACAACTCGCAGTTTTAGCTTTGCCTCTCCTTCACTCGCTTTCACAGTAATTCAAGAAACATTTTGAGTGTCGTGTCCAGAAACAATCTCTAATGTATTAGATTTTCATTCATTCACTTTCTTTTTGGCTTAGTCCCTTTATTAATCTGGGGTCGCCATAGCAGAATGAACCGCCAACTTATCCAACATATGTTTTACGCAGCAGATGCCCTTCCAGTTGCAACCCATCACTGGGAAACATCCATACACACTCATTCACACACATACACTTCTGACAAGTTAGCTTACCCAATTCACATATACCACATGTTTTTGGACTCCGGAGAACCAGGAGGACGCAAACACAGGGAGAACATGCAAACTCACAGAAATGCCAACTGACTCCGCTGGGGCTCGAACCAGCGACCTTCTTGCTGCGAGGCGATTGTGCTACCCACTGCGCCATATTATATTTTAGAAATCTTTAAAATATTTTGACACAGACAGCAAAATACTTTTTAAAAACAATTTTCCAGATGTAAAACTAAATATAAACAGATATTTATTGATATGCAGTAATAAATTTGAACAATTTTAACGACATTAGGTGTCTAGGTGACATTAGGTGAAAGTTTTGGAAAAGTCATGGAAAAGTCCTAACATTTTTGTAGTAAAAATGTGTATGAACCCTGTTTACTCGCAATTTCTAGGCTTTCTGTCTATATTAAACCTCTCTGACTCTAATTTTGTGTTGCATGTAAGCTGTAGTTTAATTGACACATTGATACAGACTATAAATGACGTAAAAATAGCCTTGGGAAAGTTACAACTTTTATAGCTTGCAGAAGACGGGCAGGTTTACACGTTCAGCAACAGACGTGCAACCTTGACCTACATGTACTTGACCGATTAGACAGCACAACTTTCGATACAGATCATGTGCGGCTCGGCTTTGACAGGTGTGTTTCATCTGGGACAGTGACAGTGTTGTTGGTGTTGAGCTTTTAAAAAGACTGAAATTGTGACCAGGACATCACGGACAGCGGGCTATTTAAAGAACAGTCAGAGCAGTCAGCAGATACTGGCCTTTATAGAACATCCTTTCACCTTTACCGTTCGCATATTACAGAGAATAATAATGATCTGGTGTTCATTCGAGTGCCATTGAAAACTCGAAACTGAGATCACCTCCCAAACTATTCTGGCCTCGCATCAGAAAAACCTCCATCTCACGTGGCCGCGATAGCCAACAATAGCTGATATAATTCATATTTACAGTAGGTTTTTGCAAGACGGGACCTGAAAGGCTTGGGTATAAACATTTAAAAGATTAATGTCTTCAACCACTCCCTTCTCCCGCAGGTTTTCCTGGCACTTTCTGAGCAGATTCCCCAATTTTTCCAACATAAACATTTATATTAAATAAGCAAACAAGCCAAAAGCTGTCAAAGCCAGCGTGGGTGTTGACATACGCACGTTCATCGAAGACAAAGGAAGGTTGTGTTTCCTATTTTCTAAGGCTTCTGAAGGCGAAGCGAGGAGTGGTGGATGCATATTGTTCACTGTTATTAGATTTAATTCGGTGCAACTGTGTCGACTTACTATCTGACAGCAGCTATTAATCACTCTTGAGTCACACACGCATACATACATGCATGTAACATGCTGGTGTTTGTATATTTGTGTTACAGATTTGGCTTTTCTGCTATCTCCAAGGATTTCTGAAGAGATTTAGAACGATTACTCCAGTGCTGGTGGGCATAGGATGTAAAACAGGTAAGAGGGTCACTTGAGGTCTTATAAATCACTTGATTTTGAGAACACTTAATTTATTCTAATTTTTAGGCTTTTGTTTAGGTGTCATTACTATTCTTGTCACAATAATCAATATATCGACTTATCACACAATACATAGACATGATTTCGGTCATTTTTGGTGATGCAATATATATCGCCTATACATAAAAACCAATTCTAGCATGATTTTAGCTGATTGTGCAACATCTCTATCTCTATCGGAGGTGTCAATGTCAATATGCTTAAAAACACTGTAGTGTTTACTATAAATTACTATAGTATAATTTCATGTGGGTGTCTGACAACTGAAAATAGATCTGGTAGCAGATATCACAGCCTCGATACTTTTTACCTTGCATTTTTTTTATTAAGATCTATTATTAATTGTTTAGGATGTGTGTTTTCTCATTTTGATTCCAATGCCTAATTATTAAAATGTTAAAATGGCTATAATTAAATGAAATATTCTTAAGAATAAAGTATTATGTGTTCTTTGGAAGAGTGTACTTGCATTGTGATGATATTATATTGTCATTCTGGCATTATATAATGAGTGGCATAAAAAAATGGTCTTAAAAAGGCAATAATATTGTTCATCGCAATATATTTTGGTGGAATATATTGTTCAACAAAAAATAGATATCGTGACAGGCCTAGTCATTAGACTCCAAAAACAAAGATTTTGCTACTTGTTCAAACTACATACAATGTTCAACAATCTCACAAATCTCTCATTTAGATTAATATTTTCTATAGGAAGCTTTACAATATTATATTTGTGCATATACATTAGATTAGTCAGTACTGAAGCCAAATCTGGTGCTAATCTTATAACTTAGGATAACGTCTCAAAATTAGCAGCCCAAATTTATATGTTAGGGAAAAATATTATATAAACAAAAGAGAAACAAAAAATGTTGTAGTTTGTAATTTTTTATTCCAATATTCTGCATGAAACTAAATGTATAATCTTTCTATTTCTAAAGATGTTCTGTGACTAAAATATTATTTTAATAAATATATTTGTTTATTAAATCCGTTTTGTTCTAATTAACCAAAATATATGAGCTATATTAACTGAGAAATAGATGATAATATTAATTTTCATATACAATGTGTTGAGCACCGCATGTAAAATGTGTATAAAGATTTTTTTAACAAGCATGGCTTTAGATGTCAATAATGCATCAGTAAATGTTAATCTACACTGTAAAAACCAAAAAGTTAAGGTAACCATTTGAGGAAACCAATTGCAACAAACCATTTAGGTTCAAAACTAATCCTAATGAGTACTGTGAACTTAATCCATTTAACTTGAAGTAATGAGGTATTTATTTAACTCATTACCTTCAACACTGAGTTCAAAACTCCTTTCACATGAGTAGAATTAACTTTCAGTAAACTCTGAGTTAACTACACTCATTTCATTTAATAAAATTAACTGTTGGGTTTTACCAACTGCCAATTGCCAATTGCCAACTGCTCCAAACAGTCATAAACAGTATCATATACCAACACAATCTCACAGCAATTCGTAACTTTTTGATTCAGTGGCCAATTCGTATGAATTCGTGTGATCTAATTTGTACAATTTAGATTTGCTCATCTCCCAATGACGGTTGGGTTTAGGGGTGGGGTTAGGTGCCACGCCTCCTTTTTAAAATCGTACAATTTCGTATGACTGAACTCAGTTCACCCAAAAATGAAAAAGACCCCATCATTTTATGTCACATGAACGAAGTTGAATTTGATCCTGGCTCTTCTGTTCAAACATGTTGGATAGTGGATTGTATTGAAGCTTCCGAAAGCTCATACATATTTCATCAAACTAATCCAAGGGGTTAAAGCATGTCTTATATAGTCTGTTGACATGTTTTTGTAGTAGAAATATCTCTAATTATTCAATTATAAACTCCAATCAATGACATCCAGCGGCAGCTGAATGCATGTGATGTGCAACTGTTGTCTACGACATATGATGCAGAACGAATTAGCCTCTAAACTGACAACACGTAAAATACTTACGTTTTCTCGTGAGATCAGGCTGGTTTTACAGAGTAATAAAGGTGTACAAGTATTGTTCATAATTAGTTTATGTTAGTAAATACATTAACTAATGAAACCTTATTGTAAAGTGTGACCGTTTAATCTATACTCAACACAATTTTGTTATCAACAGCTTTATCCCTCAAAAGGAGCACATCAATATGTAAATACTTTTTCCTTCTTGTATTTTGCATGAAAACTGTGAGAAAGTGTGAGGCTAGAGAAAGCAGCAGTCACACAGATTCAGATAAAGGTAGTTGATGTGTCCATGGACTTAACACTGATTCGTAAGTGCTAAGCATTCCTCATTTATCTGAGTGTTATCTGTACAGTGTTACTGTAATTCAAGGATAACACGGTGGGGTACTGAGATTTTATAGCGCAGTGACTGCCAAAAACATTACACTGAATGACAAAACTTCTGCTTCAGCTTTTATTCAGTTTTAGGTTACCGCTCCATGAAAACATGGCATAATCAATTATTTAACAGCAATAAACTCACTTGACTGCTGCACTGTACTGCCCTCAGGGTGCTTTTTGATGGTTTCACAGACTGTCAAATAACTGTCAGTGTTTTTATATGATTTTAACATGACTTATTGATCCTGCAACACTGAAAGACCATCAAGAAATGCAAAGAAATATAACTTAGTGCTTTTACACAAATTTGAACACTCCAAGTAAACAAATATCTTTTATAACTTAGTATATATGTATTCAATGATGTAATTATAAGATTAAAGTCTTGATCATTGTACAGAATGACAATTTAGCTTTTTTATTTTCAGAATAGTAATCTGAAACTGTAAAGTTAACGATCCAACTGTAAACGATCCACCCATCCATCCACCCATCCATCCATCCATCCATCCGTCCGTCCGTCCGTCCGTCCGTCCGTCCGTCCGTCCGTCCGTCCGTCTGTCTGTCTATCTATCTATCTATCTATCTATCTATCTATCTATTCTATCTATCGTTCTATCTATCGTTTTATCTATCTATCTATCTATCTATCTATCTATCTATCTATCTATCTATCTATCTATCTATCTATCTATCTATCTATCTATCTATCTATCGTTCTATCTATCATTCTATCTATCATTCTATCTATCTATCTATTCTATCTATCGTTCTATCTATCTATCTATCTATCTATCTATCTATCTATCTATCTATCTATCTATCTATCTATCTATCTATCTATCTATCTATCTATCTATCTATCTATCTATCTATCTATCTATCTATCTATCTATTCTATCTATCGTTCTATCTATCGTTCTATCTATCGTTCTATCTATCGTTCTATCTATCGTTCTATCTATCTATCTATCTATCTATCTATCTATCTATCTATCTATCTATCTATCTATCTATCTATCTATCTATCTATCTATCTATCTATCTATCTATCTATCTATCTATCTATCTATCTATTCTATCTATCGTTCTATCCATCCATCCATTTGTCTTTTTTATAACAAAGATGCCTAAACTAGTCGACCCATGGTAACCTTTAATTTGACCCACCATCCCATCTTAGAATACAGTGAGAATGATGGGAAGGGTTGGGGGAATTCCTTTAACAGAAATTGCAATTTATAATTTAACGTAATCTTTTTTGTTTGTTTGTTTGTTTGTTTGTTTGTTTTATTGCTGAGCTACAAAAAAGTAAACTGAAATTAAATGTTTCAATGAAATGTTGTAAATGAATGGACAGAGAGCAATGCAGAAAACATCAGTTAGTGTAAACATCAGACTAGTGTAACTCCATTCAGTTATTAATGGGATTGTTTTTAACAGTATCTAGTTAATTCTAAAATTAAAAGATTTATACTATATTAGTTAATATAAAGCAATGTTTTCTAGTTATTTTTTTATTTTTATAATATTTTTAGGGGCAACACAGTGGCTCAGCTGTAAGCACTCACAGCAAGAAGGTCGCTGGGTCAGTTAGCGTTTCTGTGTGGAGTTTGCATGTTCTCTCCGTGTTTTACGTGGTTACTCCTCTGGGTGCTCCAGTATCTGCACATGCAATATAGGTGAATTGAATAACTAAATTGACCATAGTGTATGTGTATGAATGCGAAAGTATGGGTGTTTCCCAGTGCTGGGTTGCGGCTGGAATGGCATCTGCTGCGTAAAACATATGCTGGATAAGTTGGGACTAAGCTAAAGAAAAGTGAAATGAAATGATTCATATTTTTAAATATTAAATAAATTAGGAAATTACCCATGGCAACTTTAATGTAGTAGACTCTGGTATGTTTACCTTCTGCCCACCATCAATCAAAGTTTGGTTTTTGGCCCTTCATAGGAAAAAGTTTGGGCATCCCTCTTCTATACTACTAATAGTAACATGTCTTCAAAATTGCAAACACAGTTGCAGACAATCAAAGTAGGCCATTGTAAAATGTCATGTATTCAGCTGTCTATTTCCATATTTCCTATCAGCCAGCTATAGTCACTTCGCTCTCACTGGATCTGCTAAATATTGCACAAAATACCTCATTATGTTAATAGTTTTTGACCTCTGACTCTCTCATTTTCTACACCCTTTCAAAGTCCCCCTCTCAGTTTCTTTCTTTCAATTCCAAGCCATTTCTGTTTTTTTGGCCCTAGTCTACATAACACGTCCTTACAAAGTCCTTCGTTCACTCTCTCTCTTTCTCTCTCTTTCCCCTTTACAACTCTCAGCCTCTTATATCCTTTCATACACTTTCTCTCTCTCTCTTTCCCTAAATACAACAGGAACAAGATGCAAGTCCATATTTTATTAATTTTTAATACATTTTGGTGTTTAAGGAACTTATAAAATCCAGCATTAAAATAAAACATTCCCGATATAAGTTGATAGATGATAGATCTAAATGGTGTTAATCAGTGTGCCTGTGAAGTTGGTCATAATGGTTGTTTGGAAATCTTTGTTTGATTAGTGAATGATTGTGTGCATTATTCCACTCCATTTTTACTTTTTTGATTTTTTATTAATGTGTTAAAAAAGGGATTGTTAGAGTAAAAAAAGTCTGTATCTCTCTCAATTCAATTCAATGATTGTTTTATCGGCATGACAAATGTTACTAATGAATCACCAAAGCATTTAAAAACTTTACATTAAAAAAAAGAATACACATAACTATATAAAAAAAGCATAGTAAACACAGTAAATAGTAGTAGTAGTAGTTGTAAAAAATAACGTAATAATAATTAAATGAAAAATACAAGTAAAAAATAATAATACATCAGAATAAACTGTATATTTAACAATCAATATTTATGGATTAAATAATAATAATCAGTATATTTACAATGATTATTTTATAATAAACTCCCTCTGTCTTATTTTGGGTCAAGCCAAATTAGCAGTATAAATGAGCTGAAAAAACAAGATTGAACAAACATCTGGGGAAGAAGTTTTTGTTTTCGGCCCTTGTAAAATCCAGAGTTGTAATTGGTTTTAATTTCTTACAGTCCCTAAATAATCTTAGCACAGTGGGTAGCTTGATCGCCTTGCAATAAGATTAGATTAGATTAGATTCAATTTATTGTCATCACACATGTACAAGTACAAGGCAACGAAATGCAGGTCGCTGATTCGAGCCTGGTTCGAGCCTCGGCTGGGTCAGTTGGAATTTCTATGTGGAGTTCGCATATTGGCGTGGGTTTCCTCCGAGTGCTCCGGTTTTTCCCAAAGTCCAAAGACATGCGCTATAGGTGAATTGAGTAAGCTAAATTGGCTGTAGTGTATGTGTGTGAATGCTAGAGTGTATGGATGTTTCCTAGTGTTGGGTTGCAGCTGGAAGGGCATCTGCTGCGTAAAACATATTCTGGATAAGTTGGCGGTTCATTCCGCTGTGGCGACCCCAGATGAATAAAGGAACTAAGACAAAAAGAAAATGAACTGAAATAACAAAGGAGCATTGGGCTCTGTTTTTGATGGAGAGTTGCTCTTTGTACTTTCCTTATAATTGCGTTTAAATTTGTAATTTTGTAGGTTATATATTGTAAATCTGTTTGTATTTCTATAATAAAAAGCTTTAAAATTCAGTTCTCTCTTCTCCCTCCCTCCCTCTCTCTCTACACTCCCTCTCTCTCTCTCTCTCTGTCTCGCAGGCTGTATAGTCAGCTGACTGTCTGGCACTGTGCCTCAGTGACTGGCTGAGCTCAGCGCTGCTGCAACGTGCAGCTTGCCATGTCTGCTGTCGCTAGAGGAACCAGCTGCACAGAGAAACACAGCAAAGCACATCCATTCAAAAAACGAAATCTAATACCGTAGGTGTGTGTGGCTTACAGTAAATAGAGTTTCTCACAGTTTCTGTGCAGGCAGCTGATAATTATACCCTTAAAATCAATCACATGGTCACTCATATCAGGTTTATCAAACAATGAAAGGGGGAAACGGTGGTTACGGATCCAGGTGTGCAACACTGAGGATAATTTGTTAGATTAAAACATATGACAGAGTAGTTGGCGGTTCATTCCGCTGTGGTGACCCCTGATAAATCCTAAGCCGAAGGAAAATATTTTTGTGTCATTTCTAAATGTTATATGTTTTGGAATATATAATGACATACAAATTTCTCAAGATTTACAATTTATGGGTATCTGTTATCAGTAAAACATAATTATTGTTCTTTTTTTAGGTAAATTACCAATGCTATTTCTTTCAAACTGAAAATAAAAATTCAGTTCAATAAACTTTAAGGATCCAAGTACAATACTGATGATGATTTTTTTAGATTACTTTAAAATATATAGTTTAATTTCTAAACGTAATATGTTTTGGAACATAGAATAAAATACAAGATTTACAATTTACGATTAGTGCTATAAAAACAAAGTGCAATCAGTAAAGCAAAAGTTTTCTTAGGTAAACTACCAATGCTATTGCTTTCAAAACTGAAAATAAACATTTAATTCAGTAAATTTGATTAAACTCAATAAACTTTATTATCTATCCCCTATATTATCTAAACTATATAATCTAGATCAGAGTTTCCCAACCCTGTTCCTGAAGGCACACCAACAGTACACATTTTCATTCTCTCCCTAATCAAACACACCTGAAGCAACTCATCGGAACATTAGAAGAGACTCCAAAACCTGAAGTTAATGGGTCAGATGAGGGAGACATCCAAAACCTGAACTGTTAGTGTGCCTCCAGGAACAGGGTTGGGAAACACTGATCTAGATGAGGACAGGGTCTTCACTCCTGGCTGAACTGTCCCTGTAAGCACACTAACACACTGACTCAGACTCGTGATTGTGCACTTCCTCGCTCTGCAGGAAGCTGTATGTGGTGCACAACCGCCACGCCCACCCCAGAAAAAAAATATCTTTGCTAAAGAACGTTATACCTTCTGTCAGATAGAGGTAAGTGAATAGATAGAACCATGTAAATGATGGAAAGAGTCTTTTCCTTTTATCGATACCGTAATTAAATCAGTGAAAGGTGTTTGTTTTTGTCATTTTGAGCATTTTATAAAACATAAAAGGTGCCATGGTGACTTATTGGTTAACACTGTTGCCTCACAGCAAGAAGGTCACTGGTTGGAGTCCCGGCTGGGCCAGTTGGAATTTCTGCATGTTCTCTCTGTGTTGGCATGGGTTGTGCTCCAATTCCCCCACAAGTCCAAAGACATAAGCTATAGGTGAATTGAATAAGCAAAATTTGCCCTAGTGTGTGTGTGTGAATGATGTTTCCCAATACTGGGTTGCGGCTGGAAGGGCATCTGCTGCCAAAAACTTATGCTGGAATAGTTGACGGTTCATTCCGCTGTGGCAACCCCTGATAAATAAAGGACTAAGCTGAAGGAAAATGAATGAATAAAAGGTGCCAACTTTTCAAGACAAGTTCATCTTCATGTTTAGACAACACCAGTTCTTTTTACATCAGATTTCAGGTTTAGAAATTAATATTTGGTTTTAGAAGCTACACTAAAAACTGCAGTGACTTTGATTTAGTCATTTATTACCAAAAGAAACCCTCATGAGTCAGACTGCCAGTCAATTACACACGTCTAAATGAATCTTCTCTTCTCACACAGACTCCTGATCTTTTGAGACAATGTGTAATCAGATGCCCCACTGTTGTAGGAGCCTATCAATGTCAGAATCACCAGCTCTCCCAGACAGCCAGCTGGAATCACCCGCTGCCAAGATGATGTTAGACGGCTCTCCTTAGGAAACCTTGAAATTACCACCCAGGCTAAAAATAGTGGACTCGGTGCATGCTTTCAAATATCAGACGTCTAAACTGCTGGCTTTTGTGCACTTATTTAACAGGTGATCTTACAGATGAGTAATGAGTGTGTTAGAAGTTTCTCCTCTTTTATTGCTCCTCTGATTGATCTTTTGTGTCTCAGATCATTCTGGTTTCCTCTGAAGGCCCTGATCACAGAATGTTCTAATGCAGCTGACCAGTGTCCAGATGACCTCTTTGCAGACGTCTTCTGTTCCAGCTCTCACATCCAAGCTGATTAATGGAGATTGAGCTGCTCCCTAATTAGAGGTACCGTGTGCACAAATTATAGCTGGTTTGTTCTGTTAACTCAGATGTGCGAGGATGTGCAAGCATCCAGAATAGACACTTATATCATTGCATAAAGCTTAAAATACATGTTTTAAGTACATGCCGACTTAACCCTTGTAATACAATATGTAAAAAAAAGGCTATGCAGATCTCAAAAATCTGTGTACCCTTTTGCATTTTTGGTTAAAATGCAATTCTAAACATTACAAAATATATATAGAAAGTCAAGGACAAAACTTCTTTCCCCTGGTAAATTAAATTACTTAAAGTTTCTTAAAGGTACTTAAAGACTTAAAGTTACTTTTATTTAATCAGTTTTTTATTTATTTATTTTTTTTACAAAAATGGCGTAGACATCTCTTAAATGATAATAAGACAATGTACATGAGGCATCATTGCTTTCATTTACGTTTGAACTAAAACTAAAAACTTATATACACACACGCACACACACACACACACACACACACACTCACCGGTCACTTTATTAGGAACACCTGACCAACTGCTCGTTAACGCAAGTTTGTAATCAGCCAATCACATGGCAGCAACTCAATGCATTTAGGCATGTAGACATGGTCAAGACGATCTGCTGCAGTTCAAACCGAGCATCAGAATGGGGAAGAAAGGTGATTTAACAGTATACATATATAAATATTATAGTTGGTTTGTTGTTAACTCAGATGTGTAAGCACCCAAAATAGGCACTTATATCATTGCATAAAGCTAAAAATGCATGTTTTAAGTGCATGCCAACTTAACCTTTGTAATACATACTTTTGCATTCTGGGTCAAAATGCAATTCTGTACATTACAAAATATACACATAGAAAGTCAAGCACAAAATTATTCCTACCCCTGACAATCGCTGACTTAAAGTTACTTTTATTTAATCAGCAAGTTTTTTTTTTACCAAAAATGACACAGGCATCTCTTAAAAGATAATAAGACGATGTACAAGAGGAAAAATAATTTAGTATAATATAATATTTTTCAGCTTTCATTTACATTTGAACAAAAACTAACAAATTGAGGTCAACATTCCAGGGTTATGAATGATTTTGGGCTTGACTATATATATATACTGTATCTATATCTGCGAAAACCATACTCATATTTGCATTGCAAAGCCATGAATCTTTGTTTAATCTTTGTGACGCAAATGAAATCTAACAGAATACACTTGTGCATCTTGAGTGTTTACTGCTTTCGATGTTATCCACTTATCATTAATTTTGCTGTACAAAAACAGTTCAGTATGTTGCACAATGCAGCAAACCTTTTTACAATTATTATCATGTGCATAAACAGACTGGATTGGAGGTGATTTAATGCATTTTTCTTCTCCTCTGGTTATATAGTCTCACAGGTTCAGAAAATAGCTTACTATACTTCCGCTTTGCCAAATAAGCTGGATAAAGCGATTATTTTTCCTCTGAAGACTTGGATTAAACCACATAATTCATGTGGATTAGTTTTATGATGCCTTTATGAACTTTTCGAATAGTGGGACAAAAATCTCACAGGTTTTGATAAAACATTTCCTAAAGTATATTTCAGCAATTAACCATCAGTGAGATGACAGTGAGAAATGACCGAACTCAATTTCACTCAATTCAGTTATCAGTCTTTGGTCAATATTTCTGTATAATGACCAATAAACTGAAAACCATTTCCATTTAATTTCATATAACACTCTGTGGCTAATATTTTCATTACTTTGCCGGTCTTCATTTACTGGATTATTTTCTGATAATGTCCAGAAGTCACTTGTTAAGCTGCAGCCAATAAGAGACAAAGCCAACCAGCAACCAATCACAGCGAATCCCGTAATGAAAAGACCAAAGCAGCAACCAATCAGAATGCAGCATTAAGGGATGGTCTGATGTCATGTAAAACCCCGCTCTGCATGTATATACAGTATGTGATAGATGTGGTGTGTAGTGTAACTTTGAGAATCGGCCACACATGTCGGTTGCTGAGTTTGTGTGGTGCCACCCAGACAATCAGGTTATTTAAACAGCTTGACCTACAAATAGAAGGGCGCTTTCTCTCTCTCACACACACATGCACACACACTCACTCATATTGAGCTCTGGGAGCGTGACGGAGGGGTGAAGGGAGGTACTGGGATCAGAAAGGCTCTGCAGCTGTGGGTCTACGTGAGTCCTGGCATGGACACACTCTCTCCCTCTTTCTATCCCTCTCTCTCTCTCTCTCCTTCCGCCCTGTCCACCCTCCCTCGCTGCCATGTATTCCTTTATTCTCCTTTTTGTTTTTCGTTTTCTCCCCTTTTTCTCTGTCTAATACCTCCTCCCCCCGTCCCCAGAGAGACCTTGACAATGAGAGATGTTTCACTTTTAGCTCGATATCTGAGACGTGTGAAAAGACAAGCAGAAGCATGGGAACCAAACACACGCCAAAATTTTAAAAAAGAGAGCTGAATTTCATTTAAGAAGCAAATCACAGTTTTGCCACAAGAATTGCCTCTTTTAAAA
The DNA here is from genome assembly GCF_903798145.1 of Danio aesculapii. Lineage (NCBI taxonomy): Eukaryota > Metazoa > Chordata > Actinopteri > Cypriniformes > Danionidae > Danio > Danio aesculapii. The sequence continues at coordinate 53,978,926 of NC_079438.1, forward strand.
GACATTTTATATTAGGGGGCTTAACTACAATCAGAAAATAGATGCAATGTAATGTTATGTAATAGATGCAATGTAATGTACTTATTGGGTTCAGATTGTATACTTATTGTGCTACTAAGATGGAATGGGTCAGGTTTGGTGGTACTGTTAGGTAGGGCTGGGCAATTAATCGAAAAGTAATCAAAATCGACATTCAGAACCTATAATCGATCAAATTTGTTCAGGATGATTTTTTCAATAACTTTTCCTGCTCTGTTAAGTTGAGGCTGGCTTATACTTCCGTGGCCATCTCTGGTCAAGAAGGACGATGGACCCATTCTTGAGACTTACTTTGCACCACATTGAAGCTGTGTCAGAGATTTGTGAGAATTATTTCTGACATTAAAATATTTGTTTACAGAAGATGCAAGAAATGCACTGTTTAAAGTATTATTTACAGGATATACATGAGTTTTTTTTTTTTTTTTTAGAAGAGATACTGATTATTTTTTATATAAAAAGCAATGAAATAATTAATTTTGTTTCCAAAAGTGCAAGTTATTGAGGCATTGTGTGCTTTAATTTCAGTTGTTCAATGTTGATAAATAATTATACACTGTCACTGGGGTGGTACACATTTATACTTAAAGGGTCCAAATTGGTATCTCAAAAGTATATATTGGTACCTAAACATTTTTAAGAGGAACACTTTTGTATACTTTTAGGTACTGAAATGTACCCTTGAGGTATTAATATGGACCTTTTAGGTACAAATTTGTACCTTTTGAAAAGGTACCACCCCAGTGACAGCTCGCGTACCTTTATTTCTGAGCGTGTAGATAGTAGATAGAGCGTGTTTCCTTCAGTTTTTTTAAAATCAAGTAATGCGCCCTTTATTCAGAAATCTCTTACTTGTAATATGTGAGCATATTCCCTGTCCAAAACCTGTCAGTGAACTATGAGGGCAAAGAAGTAAAATAAATAAATAAAATAATTGTTCATTTATTGTAATTGAGTTAAAATGTTCAATTAATCGAGATTTTGATTTTAGACCAAATTACCCAGCCCTACTGTTAGGTTAAAGTGAGGGTTGTTTTGCAAGGGTTGTGTCAATGTGCACTTGTAAATAATTGTAGTTACAGATTAAATACTTGCAGGTGTTGCTTTTATAGCTGCATTGTACCATATTCATTCATTCATTAATTTTCCTTCGGCTTAGTCTCTGTTTTAGAGGTCGCCACAGCGGAATTAACCACCAACTATTCCAGCAAATTTTTTACGCAGCGCATGCCCTTCCAGCCACAACCCAGTACTAGGAAACACCCATACACACTCATTCTCACTCACACACACACACACACACACACACACACACACACACACACACACACACACACACACACACACACACACTTAATTCACCTATAGCGAATGTCTTTGGACTGTGGGGGAAACCGGAGCACTCGGAGGAAATCCACACCAACATGGGGAGAACATGCAAACTCCACACAATAATGCCAACTAGTCCAGCCGGGATTCAAACCAGCGACCTTCTTGCTGTGTGGCGACAGTGCTAAACACTGAGCCAACGTGCCGTCCTATTGTGCCATGTTACTTATTTAAATGTAAGTACATAGCAGTTAAGGGCAATTAATATATATTTAATTTTGATATCATATCCTTCTAAATTATATGAGAATTATTGTGGTTAAAGAAAACTGTTATTTCATTGATGAAATTAGCTGAGCTTTTTTTATTCTATCCTTATGAGAATAAGAATAAGAATAAGAATAAGAAGTTTCAGAAAAAAATATAAACATTTTGTTGGATTATAAGGCATGGGGCGGTGGTGTAATTACAGATGCAGAAATTACTTGCACATAAATTACCTGTAGGTGTTTTTTTTTAAATATGTGCAATTGCAAAAACATGCATGTACAAATAGTGTGCAATGTACCAAATAATTAATAGTACAGTGCTCAGCATAATTAAGTACACCTCATTTTGAAAATGAAGTGTATTTTGGTGCATTTAACCAAAATAAATTTATTTAATAGATATATTTATTAAAATGATATTTTAATCACCAAAAATATTTAGAAATTGAAAGATAATACAATTAAATTCAAGCAAAATATTGCAAAAAAAAATTACAATTATTATTTCTGCTTCTCTTGATTTTTCCTCTTTTTTTTTTTATTTGTATTTAATATTTTTCTATAACATATAAATTTGGCTGTACTAGTTTTTGGACTGTTATCATAAGTTATTCTGTTAGATAAGCTCCAGATTTGCTTTCAGTACTGACTAGTCTAATGCATATGCACAAATATAATATTGTATATCTTCCTATTAAAAATATGAAAGATAGATTTGTGAGGGGTGTACTTATATATGCTGAGCACTGTAGGTACAAATTGCGTGCAATGTACCAAATAATTAGTAGTACAAATCAGTTAAGGCCACTTAATATAAAGTGAGACCTTTCTCCAGTACGTAATGATCACGTGTTTCTCTCAGTCTCTGCTGATGTTGCTGTTTATAATGCGTCCGGTCACACTGACAAACGTTTAGTCTTAGTGAGTGTGTGTGTGTGTGTGTGTGTGTGTGAGGATATCAGCTCTGTTTCAGCCGGATATGCTATGGCCGTGAACCGGCCCTGTCTATCCCACGTTCCACCTGCTAGACATACATCACCAAAACCATCTGTGACATTTCTGCTTCCTCAAGTGCGCACAATAACACTGTGGGTTTGTTAGTTTGTTTCCTACAGCCATGTGACCACAAGCTAAATATTAAGTCCCAGCCAAGGTCAGTTGAAAAGACTCAAAGGAGAGGGAGGACAATCGAAGCAGCTCAAAGAGAAATTGAAGCCAGGAAAAGGGCAAGGAGGGCAGGCAAACTGCAACAATGCAGCTGATAAAATGATTACAGTAGGAGTGCTTCAGTAGTTAGGTCACTAGTATATAATGTGACACTCTTTGTTGCAATGCAAGCTTGGTATGTGCTGCCACTTTGTGGTTATAGGCGGAATCATTTTGACTGTTTGAAATGAGCTGTTCTGTCTTCATATATTTGAACACAAGCAAATATACACGTCATGAAACATTTATAAGGGATCATAGTGGCAACTCTGATTTGTTTGGTGCTCCATGCGAGATATAAAATCTTAACAAATATACATCTCTTTAAGAAAGTAAAAATGCTCATTTGCAATCTAGATATTTCCATCCTTTTTACAGTAATATTTTCAAGGTGATAATTAGATTTGGTGTAATTAGGCCATATTTTAGGTCACTAATCAAATAAGCAAACATTAATTGTGACATTGACCATGTGAATTAATAATAGAATTTGTAGTGAATAAAAACACACAATATTGATGGATCTTAAAGTCTCCATTTAGAAAAGAAGAAGTCGTGAATCACATTATTTCATAAACCAGAAAGACATGACTTATTCTGATATGCAACTCAGATTTATTGTAGTTGAATTTGAGGGAATTTGCGAGAGTCTCAGCATTGCACTTTCGCACAATACTTGTACTTCCAGCGGCGGTCTCTGAAAAGCATAACAATGACATCACATTAGTATTGAAAAATGCATTTTCTTTACATGCCATTTATTATTCTAGTATAATTACCGTTTTCATTGTCTACTGGAAACCTTTAGCTATTTTTGCATTAAAAAATTCCAGAGGCGAAGTAACAGAGCTATCTGCAAATATTGATGTACACATGTTGTTTGGAATTATTAATGACAGAATCAGTAAAACCTTGCACCACTGTAATGGCCTCTTGGCTTTGGAAGTCTGTTCTTTAATTCATACATATTCAGTAAATCACTCACAGAATATTCCACTACAGTCAATGACTCGTTTTTTTAGTAGTGCAATTACAGGAAAATTGTGCAATCGCACAAATTTTCTTTATTTATTAAATGTGGCACTTAATTTTTATTTTCCAACTCAGATTGGCTATTTGTAGCGCTCTGCAGATGTTTTTGCGTAATTGATCATGCCCAGATATTTATTTTTAAGCAGCCTCGTGTCCATATATTTATTTACCATGTCCATATGCTGTATATTTACCATTTAACTATTTCTGGATAATGACTATTAAAATTCATTTACTGAAAGCCTTTTCAATGTCGTCATATGTCCATATATTTATTCAATAAGCAAGCAGATAGAAGGAACCCTATCAGCTGATCACCCTGTCAGTATTCAGATTGAGTCATTTGGGTAGTCATACTTACTCATGTTTATTCTCGTGATAGCTTTCAGCACCCGCCAGGTAGTTCTGGTTTGGCACAGTCCAGTGAAAGTATTCATCAAACCAGTTCACATAAGTGGTCCATTCACATTCAGCAATGCAGTGGCCAATACCTCTACAGCAGTAAAACTGCCACCTGGATATGTCACAAGATTACCTGAGGTGACACATGACATGTCAAAATTAGTAATAAAATGTCAGCTCACCTTCTGTCCTCATGTTTGTTGCTGTGGTAGCTGCTCATTCCTGACATGAAGTGGTGTGCTGGACACTCATAGGTGAACGCTTGGTCGAAGTCATTGACATACGGTGAGAGAAAACAGTCTGCAGCAGAGCTAAAGGTGTCTTTACAGCCAAACTCCCACATCCGGTCCTCATGATGATTGTGATGTTGGCTTTGGTTCATTAGGAGGAAAGCATACAGTGAGGATCAACTGAATGAAATAGATTATATACAAGTACTTACTGCAAGTACTGTATTTAATTCTTTCTGTGAATGAATACTAAACTGAAGCACTGTTGAAATGGAGCATTGAGTTCCAAACCAAATCCAGGGACATGTCAGAACTTCAGTTGACATTCTGACAAAGTTAGCATAGCTTTTTATTCAGTAATGTTAACAGATCATTTGTGATAACACACATTTATCTGGTCTTTATTTTTGAGCGCACAATGGTATACTCTGTTTAACATATTCTAAGAATATTAAAAGATTACATTCCCGAATTGCTTACAAAATGTAATGCTTTCTTAGCATTTTAAAATGTGTTTAGAGCATTTAAAAACTAGTTATAAAAATGAGCAGAATTTGAGCAGTATGTTAGCTTGAATAATTAATGCAATATAACTTAGGCCTTCAATGCAAAAATGTGTTATTAGTTTTTTTCTGGACTGCAATGCAAATCTATTTTGTGTTTAAATTTATTTACAATTCAGCTAAGCATATACTGTATTTCTTTAACGAAGTACAAAGTAGCTGCTTTCCACTCACTCACCTCTTTATGTACGAGATGGACTGTCATGGAGGGCAGGTAAAGTCTAGTGGCTGATCATAGGCATTTTCCCAGAGTAATTCTGTGGGATTTGATTTAGACAGAGAACTTCACAACAAGCCTATACACTGATTTATAAGAAGTGAAAAAACTTTCGAAAAGCTTCTCACCCTGTCCACTGGCCAACAGAGCTGTCAGCAGCAGAAATACAGCAGCTCTCTGCATGATGTTGTCAAGTCAAATTACAGAGGAGCGTGCAGCGTTTATATAGAGTTCAGAGCTGATGGTCACTGATGCATCATGAGGTCGGTTATTTACAAGTACGTTCTAATCAGGTTTGAACAGGTGTTGACCTTCACTATTTCAAGTTGAATTCTCACCGACGTTAAAAATGCAAGATAAATAAATTAAAAAAAAGGTTTGGCATCTGTTTTTAATGGTGAGTTTTGATATTAAGCACAAACATCATTTGTCAACATGTCATTTCTATTCAAATTTCCATTTATATTTGTGCGATAGTGTTATTTTGAAATCAATAAAGTATTGTCTTTTTTTTCTTTTTTTAAATGTAAATTTTTTATGTAGCGTTTAATTTTATTATGTCTGTAGTTTCTTGTTTATTTTAGTGTTCATTGATTGAGTGCAGTTAACTGGTTCTTGTCATAAATATAGCCATAGATGCTGGAATGATGTGAAGAAGAAATCAAATAAACTAAAACATTTATGACAACAACCAAGTGATTAAATAAATACATTTTATTTGCTCACTGAACACAAAGAAAGAAAAACAAACAACTAACAAACTAACATCTGTTACTTCAACATCACACACTCTGTGACTCATGGCTTTAAAGTAAAAAAGGATTCCAGCACAGAAGGTTAATCATCATTTTCCTTAAAAAAAAAAAAAAAGTGCTGTTGCAAGTACCATCTCCACCATGATGCAGCCCACTGGCCAGATATCAACTGAAACAGAAAATAAAAACTGCTCATACTCATTGTGATGTCCTGCAGGGACGTCTAGTGGTTAGCTGATGTCATAGCTACGTTTGTTTGTACTGTATTGGTAGTTCTGTATTTGACCTGTTTGTGAGTACTGCATCCAGTTGAGGATAACCTCTGGTGCTCTGTGTTAATGTATTAAAATTCAAAAGGTAATGCATTTTTTTAATTTATTTTTTAGGGCACCTATAAATGAAAACATGCAAATAAAATATTAATTATTCAATTAATTGGTTTTATAATAAATAAGATAAAGTCAAGGATTTAATTTGCTCTGTTGAACTGATGTCATTTCTTTCTTCTCACAGTCTTGGTTCACTTCCAGATTTCCTGGTTTGAGATCCTGAAGAGCGACACACATTTACAAGAAACACCAAGCTTCAGTGCAGCCAGTGAGGTAGGAAATCTTTTTCCTTTTTAAATTACATTATTTAAGCTGTTCTAATCATAAATTCTTATAATTTTATGCATACAAATTTTTTATTCATTAAAAAAAAACATGTTGGTTTAGAAGAGATAAAATAGTTTGTATTTGCACTGTGATAATGCACATGTGCCAAAGAAAAAAAAAAGGATTTTTGACATCCAATCCATTAAAAGTGTAATATGCTGTAGCTATAAGACCTTAAACTTTCCAAAGGCATATTTTAATTTTATTCTGAAGAAGTGCTGCAAAGCCATGTTTTTATTAGAGTAGGTTGACCCATTCACAATTTTATATATATAAAAAAAAAACAATGCCATAGAACTTCGTAAAATTTCTTTGTAATAATATTCTACAGCTGCAGAACTTTCAATCAATATGAAACTTAAAAGGCAGCCAGTATAGAGGAGATTATCAAAAGATGACAACCAACCAGCTGATAGCGCATCACAACTGTCCAGTCTGGATATCATATGAATGCATGAACTAGATTTTCTGCATGAGAAACCGAAATGTTGTTGGTGTTTCTAAGTAAGCTGTTTTAGTACCGTAAGAGAAATGATATTCAAAAGTGAAGTTGCTGTCTGCTGTAGCAAATTACATCCATCTACAACCAACTTGTATTCTGTAAGCAAATGTGTGCAGGTGTTTGGTCCAATGTGGTATTTTGCTGCCTTGTCTGAATTACAAAATTAAATTAAAATTATTTTAGGACTTTAAAACACTTTGATAATTGACTGATGTACAGCGTAATGTCATCAGCATAACAATCCAAACTAGCCAAGTTTTTATTTCATAATAACCCAAGCTTCAGCATGCAGATCGAAAAGCCACAAGAGGACTAAGATAGACACTTGTGGCACTCTAATGCTTTGCTGCCATTCAAATGTGCAAATCATCTTAGTGCTTGTCTCTGAAAGCCAGGGTAATCCAGTAACTGATCTGTGAGTATTTTGATCTGTTGTGTTGAACACAGCAGTGAGACCAAACAAAACTAATAATGAGAAGCAGCCCTGCAATCCTAATACAATTAATATTAAACCATCATAATGTGCTCCAACATAGTGATCATTAAAAATGTGCAAGATTATGAAGAAAAAAATTAACTTCAAGAATGTACATTTCCCCAAAAACCTTATATATCCCAGTCCACCCCCCCCCCCTCCCCCCCAAAAAGCAATATTCATGGTATGATTCCAACACTATGTTATAATTGTGAAATAACAGACTCACACAGAACTTATGCGGCTGAAATTTATTGATAAGTTGATAAAGATTTCTTTTCCACCAATGGTCACCAGTTTAACATTGTGTTTAGTCTTGTATTCATTTCAGATTTGATTGTATTTGCATTTGAGGGAGTCTCAGCATTGCAACTGGGCACAGTACCGATACTTCCAGCGACGGTCTCTAAAAAATAAAAAAAGACATCCTATTAGAATAAGAATATGACCAGTTTTACATGCCGTTATGATTCCTGCATCATATTTGACTGTCTGCTAGAAACCTTGTCAACATTGTCGATAAACACATTGTCAATACTTGAATTAATTAAACATTTAAGAGAGGATTCTATGCAACATTATCCAATGTTCATATGTGTACTTACTCATGTTTATTCTCATGGTAGCTTTCAGCACCCGTAAGGAAGTGTTGGTTTGGCACAGTCCAGTGAAAGAGCTCATCAAACCAGTTCACATAAGTGGTCCACTCACACTGACCAGTACAGACACTGTTACCTCTACAGCAATAAAACTGCCACCTGTATAAGGATATATAACAATATCACCTCAGGTGAACTCGCATAACATGTGGAAATCGGTCAAAAACCAGAACTCACCTTCTGTCCTCGTGTTTATCACTGTGGTAGCTGCTCATTCCTGACATGATGTGATTTGGGGGACACTCATAGGTGAACGCTTGGTCAAAGTCATTGGCATATGGAGACAGAAAACAGTCTGAACCAGAGCTAAAGGTGTCTTTACAGCCAAACTCCCACACCCGGTCTTCATACCTATTATCATGTTGGCTTTGGTTTTATCAGGAGGCAAGAAAACAGAGAGGATCAGTTTAACTTTCTGATTATGAACAAATACTTAAGGACTGTATATTTTTACTATAATAACATTAATATTATATTATATTATTTATAGCATGTATACAACGTTATGTCTTAGAACTATGAGACTGCATTGGCCCATGATTTATTCACGTTTATATTTCAGCACAGTGTTTATACCTAAAAATCTGCACCTTCTGGTTTCCACTCACCTCTTTACATAGGATATGGACTGTCCTGGAGGACACTGAAAATTCAGAGGCTGATCATAGGAGTTTTCCCAGCGTAACTCTGCAGGATGTAGTTTGGACACTTAGCAATAAGCATAGAATAAATTCATTCAAATAATTAAACTGTTTCTCACCCTGTCCATTGGCCACGAGAGCGGTCAGCAGCAGAAATACAGCAGCTCTCTGCATGATGTTGTCAAGTTAAATTAGAAGACAATCTGAGAGGAGCGTGCAGCGTTTATATAGAGCTCAGAGCTGATGGTCACTGATACATCATGAGGTCGGTTATTTACAAGCGGCTTCTAATCATGTTTGAACAGTTGTTCACCTTCACAATTTCAAGGTGAATTCTCAGGAACTGACCTGGAAAAAGCCTTTATATTTAACAAGAAATTTTAGTGTAGAGTGGATAAAGTCCTTAAAAAGGCCATCTAAGGACATCTAATTGCAATTTAATCATTTCACAAATATTAACCTTTATTTTGTTTCAGACTTCAGAAGCAAATAATAAATATTTCAGTTGCGATGTATAGGGTGTTTTATGTTAAAACCCCAGTATGTTCAGAATTAATAACTTGTTTAATGATCGATTGCACTTCTTGCCTAAGCAAATATGCAAAACATTGATTTGTTGAAATATTTTATGAAAAAAAAAATCCAAAGAATTTTGGATAACCGACATGGTCTTCATCAGGTGATGAAGACCATGTCGGTGGAAACGTTGTGACATTAAAGTGACATTAAAGATTTTTTGAGAGCTAAAGTGGCAGTGTGCCGATTTTCTTTGTATTTTTTTCTACAAATTTTTGTTTTTGATCGAGCACCTGCCTTTGAGATTTTCTAGATGTGCGCACATTTCTGTTGTTTTGCTTGAAATATTTTATTAGCCAGCATTTTTAAGAGCTATAAATGTTTGTTTTTACTTTAATGTTGCATGTTTAACAAATGAATTTAGTATTAATTGTGCTTCCTGAACAAAGTAAACGTATGCTATTCAAGCTTTTGGAGCATCTTTTAGCCAAAATTACTTGCACAATCGTGACGTTTAATTCATTTATTTTTTTTAAAACCTGCATTGGATTAATTTGTATATCTGTATTTGTGGGAAAATACTTCATGTGCACCTTTACCAGTAAACATTGATGAGCAGAGTTGTATAAGAAACATTACTATCTGAGTTTTTAATAGCAACTTGACATTGAATCTAAAGGTATCTAAGACATGTTATGCAAGTATTTCTTAAAGAAAAGGATCAGGGTTTTGCACAGAGAGTGTATAAATATATTTCATATTTTAGTATTGAAAAATAATGCTTAGCCAAGCTCTGAAATGATTACATTCATAATAAATCATGAGAGATTATGAAGTTTTATTTATTAGTAAAATAGAAAAACTGGTGTGGTGTTAAATGTGCAATACTCTGTGCATTAATAAATTAACTGACCAGTAGAGTAAACATAACACAAGCTTACTGTCAAAGTAGAATGATTATGACAAATACAAGTCAAATAAGTCAATCACAGTGTTTTGTTGGCAGGGGAATTTTGCATATTTAAGATGCCTCTGAAAGAATTCACATATTTTCATGATAATCAGGAACCTTATAACAGAGCAACATTATCAACAACTCTTTCTTTTATTTACAAAGTCACACAGTTTACATTCATTAAATGTTTGGCCATCTCTTCATGTCACACATTTATACATGAAGCTCAGTGACAGTGAGGTGAATCGGTGTTCACTCAGAGCGATGTTTCTTTGGAGTCTCTGATCTCTGAGACGGGTGGCTGGAATGACAGTATCTCTGTGAAAGTGTGACCTGCAAAGGGAGAAATAAGGAATGTTAATGTATCTGAAATACACTCAAAAAATGACTTGCTGTTTGTTCAGACTACTTATTTAATATGAGTTAAACACAATTCTTAAGTTTTTTCTTAACTTTATGTTCAGTCCACTTAAATTTGTAATAACAATTAAATTTAGCTTAATTTGTGTTGGGACAACATGAAGGAATTGTGTGGAACTCTGCATTTTTACAATGGAAGAGCTGAGTTCTGGTTCTGTTTCCTCCAGAAACACTGCACATTCTGAGCTTCTAGTTTTTCTTCCACATGTCATTCCTCTTTAACCTCAACATGTACAAATTAAGGGCTAGATTGACTAACATCTTGCACAGTTTGTGAAAACTTGTCGTTTAAAAATGACACTTTCTTAATAATAGAGTTCAGAAAGGTTTTCACAGCAATACAATAGAAGAACCATTTTGGTTTCCCAAAGAACCTTTCAGTAAAGGATATTTTATCTAAATTATTGAATGGAATACCAATAATGTATCTTTATACTTAAGAATTCAATTAACTCAAAGTGAAAAAACAGTCGAAATGCATAGACACTGGTGTTTTTGTGGCTGACCTTGACTCTTGAAGCTTAAAAAGGACAAAATGTATCTAAGGGTCGCATATTGGCACCTTAAAAGTGCATATTAGTGCCTAAATAAAGTGTGTTTCTTAATATTTCTAGGTACTAACATGTACCTTTGAGTAACCAATAAGTACCCTTTAATGCATGGGTGTCCAAACTCAGCTCTGGAGGGCCGGTGTCCTGCAAAGTTTAGTTCCAACCCCAATCAAACACACCTGGGCATGCTAATCAAGCTCTTTTGGACACCCCTGCTTTAATGTGTACCTTTTAAAAATGTGACAACTCTTGAACCTTTATTTCTGACAGTGTCATGTCATATGAGTTTAGCAGTTTCCCTTTAATGCTGTATTAGTGAGAAGAGAGAGTAAGTAGATCACCAGAAGAACTGAGCACTCCCTTCAACACTTTTATGGTGTCATGCACATTTGCCATTTATTGAATCTCGTCTAAACCCACTATTTTAGTAAATTAACTATCAAGATTGTTTCTCTTACGTTTCCACTGATCCAGAGGCAGTTCTGTGTTGTCCATGGAGTGGTCATAAGGCAGGGCCTCCGTCTCTTCTTCAGGTTCTCTGAACTCTGTAAAAAGGGGAAGTTCGAGCGCCTCCGCAGCGCTTACACGTTTATCTGGATCCAGAACCAGCATCAGCTCCAGAGCACTCACCGCTAACAAAAACAAACATACACACACATTAGACATTAGCATCTAGATGTTTCCATCCATTAATCTGTATGTGTTTTGGGAAGAAATTGTGGATGGACCATAACCATAACAAAGTTGCAAGAGAGAGTAGTTTACCTTCTGAGCTGGCTTTGAAGAAAATAGTGTTTAAGTCTTTCTTTGGTACTTTAGGTAGACCTCTGATGTAGTTTTTGGCCTGTATAAATGGATGAAGAAAGCATCAGTGAAAATGTAATGTATTAATCTTTCTAGTGTTTCTTTTTATCCGTAATACACTCACATCTTGGCTTTGTAGCTTTGTGATGAAATCTGGAGCTGGAGTTCCTGTGATTTTCATGATCTCTCTCAGCTGGTCTAAGTCTGTAAGTCTAAGTTAAGGATTTATTAGGGGAAAAAAGAGGAATTGCAATCCATTTTCTGCTGTCTTGACTGTGGTAATCTCTGGATAAGTGGAAGTCAGTTTTTACTTGTAAATGGAGTAATGTGCAGTGGTAGCTGATACATGTACATACTGGACACAACAATTACTTTTCAATCGTATCATTGAAATTTTTAGAGCATGTAAAAAGCCGTAGTTGCATGAAGAAAAAAAGATACGGTCATTTCCTTTAAAAAGTGGCCTTCCAAGTAACATCTCTGCCATAATGCAGCCCACTGACCAGATATCAACTGAAACAAACAAACAAAACATCTTACTCATTGTGATGTCCTGCAGTGACTTCTAGTGGTTAGCTGATGTCATGGCTACATTCAGTTGTACTGTATCATAAGTCACCTGTTTGTGAGTAGTGCATCCAGTTGAGGATAACCTCTGGTGCTCTGTACCAGCGGGTCACCACATAACCCGTCATTTCTGAATCCGCCTGACGCGCTAGTCCAAAGTCCAGGATCTAAACACAGAGGTGGACGTTTGTGCTTTTAAACAAATAGCAACATTGAGATGAACACTGTGTGTAATCTTATATTAAAGTAATTGTAACTTCATATGAAACTTCAGCATTTAAAGTACACTATAACAACTATTAATAGACACAGTTGGTGTAATACCTTAAGTTCACAGTTTTGATTCACTGCCAGATTTCCTGGTTTGAGATCCTAAAGAACGAGAACCAAAACAGACATTTACAATAAACACAAAACTACATTGCAAAACAAATCAAGATGCACTAAATTTAATGAAAAATGTAAAAGATAAGTACGTTTATTCCTAAAACAAGTACACGAAATCAGCCAATGTGGTAAGAAATAAAAGATTTTTTTTTTATAGAAATCTAATAAATGTAATACGTTGATTAAGGAATAGCCTATATTTATATTATATATAACTAGAAATAGATAAAAATATTGAGGATTTTGTTTTGTAAAATCTAAATTGTAAATTGTATATAAAAAAAAAGAAACTGTGTAAGATCTTTGAATTGTAAAATGTAATAAATAGGGCTGCACAACATATCGTTTTAGCATCGCTATCACAATGTGTGTATATACAATACTCATATTGCAGGATATGCAATGTTGACTTGGGATCATTGTTGACCAGAAACCACAGGTCAAAACACATGAGATTTGTGGAGTCGCTGCAGAATTGAACCACAATAGAGTGAAAATTTGTCATTTGTATGCGTTTTCAAGGACTGTAACTGTGTGTGAGCATTTTGAGATAGTTTAAAGCATTCAGACATACGAAAATGTAGCATTTGTAACTAATAAAGATTTATTTTATTGGATTGTTTAAGTGATTAAGACTATGCAGTGGTATTTTGCATTTAATTATTCAATTAATTTACCTAAATGCTGTTAGACTCCCTACAAACCCACAAAGCACTGTTTATTTCACTTTATCTTTGCTCCATTGTGTTTATTTATGACTGTAGTTTGTTTATTATATATGTATATAATAAATTATTTAAAAATATATTTATATAAAATAATATATAGACCTGTACATGATTCACTCCCCTATAAAACCATCGAAATGAAAAAAATATCGCAATGTCAGATTATTCAGCTGATTTGATTGTTATCACTCAATTGAATGGGCGTTATCAGTGATTATCAGCTGATATATATAGGACAATAGCGCCTTCTGCACCTACTGGTAGGCTCAGAAGGCTGTTATCATCCATCCACATCGTTAATCAGCTATAGATCACATATGGCTGTGGCCAGAAGTTAACAAGAATTATTTATATTACTTATTAAATTTTACATAAATTGTATTTTATGTACATGTACCACTACTCCAACCCTAAACCCAACCATCACAGTAATGTAAAAACAGATCTGGATCTAGAGTCTTCTCTATTAGCATAGCTGATTAACCATGTGGATAGATGATACCAGCCTTCTAAGCCTTCTAGTAGGTGCAAAAGGCCCCTACTGGCCCAAATCTATCAGCTGATAACCACTGATAACACCCATTCAATTCAGTGATAACATTCAAAGAGGGTGGATTATTCCAATATCGTGCAGCCCTAGTAATAACTATCATATTTTTTTTACCATGATTTCCAGAAGACACTAAGTAAAATGTCATATTTAGAATGAAAACCAATTGATGACATATTAAAAGACTATTTAAGGATCACAGTGAAGTGCCAAAATAGTAATTAAGTAATTCATTTAAAATATATTTATACTTCAAACCACAATCCTTCACAGCTCTACATTTACCCGATTGTCAGCAAGATATTTTAAACATTTGAAATAAAGCACAATTATTACAATAATTATTATTATTATTTTAAAAATCCTCTACATTTTCTCAGAGATGAGAAAAGAGAAGGACTGGCCAGAGGATGAATGAATGTCAGGGTTGAATGAAATGGTCACCCAACCCCCTCTGTGCATCTTATTAAACTGTCAGAGGTCACATACCCTGTGAATGATCCCGGCTGAATGAATATACTGTGGAAAAAAGAAAGAGAGGGACAGAGAGATTTATAGAGACTGCAGCGCTATAAAGCAGGACATAGTGTTTCCCAAGTGTGATTGTGTGTATCTGCGCCTAACCTTCAGACCCCTCAGTATCTGATAGACGAGAAACTGCACTCTGTCCTCACACAGTCTCTCCATCTTCATCAGCTTCCCCAGATCAGTGCCCATAAACGGCATCACCAGGTAACTGAGAGAAAGAGACGTTAAATTATGCTTAGTACTTTAATGGTTACATAAAGTGTACATTAGATCTGAATCTACTTACAAATCATGAAATCTGTCCAACAAGATTTCTGAGGTAAAAACATCCAGCAGCCCAATAACCTGTATAGTTTGAAAGAGATATGAGGGAAAATGAATGAGAGTAATGAGTTATACACTCTAGAATATTATTTAGCTGCTTGTTCAAACTTCTTATGTAAAATTAGCCGAAACAACACAACTCTGGAGTTTTTTTTCAGGACAACTTAATTGTTTCAGGTTCAATCCACTCGATTTGTGCTGGGACAACCTAAATGAATTGTGTGGAACCCTCCATTTTAAATGGGCTCCATATAATCAGTTTGTGTTAGGACAACATGAAGGAATTAAGTTAGCTAATTAGTTTTTAGAAATGTAAGTAGATTGAACATAAAACAATTAAGTTGTCCCCCCAAAAGACTAAAGAATTGTGTTGTTTCAGCTCATTTTAAATAAGTAGTTTAAAGAAACAGCAAACTTAATTTCTTTTAGTGCAGAGATCGAGGTAAATGCAGATGCTGTTGACATACATTCTCATGTTTCATGTGCTTGAGGAGTCGTAGCTCTCTGTAAGCGCGCTTGGCAAACAGTCTGGACTGGAACGGTCTGTGGAGCTTCTTGATGGCCACTCGAACTCCTGTCTTGCGGTCAATGGCTGAACTTTACATCATAGAAAGATAAACACTTCAGTCACTTTGTCACATATGACACCACTAGATATTAAAGCACGGTAACACCGTGACCATCTATGGACATGCATCTGAAGTTTTTAAAATATAAAAAAACACAACTCTACCATAGCAAAACACTTCCTCAACAATACTAATCATGTTTTGCTCTTTAGTGTACAAACTTACAGAATATGTTCATTATGCAAGTTAAACTTATGCAACGTAGACAAGTGAAGAATCTATTAAAGCTGAAGGACAGACACAATGACTTCGTAAACTAAAGATCTCTTTAATTCGCCAGCTTCTGCTTGATAAACACAGACAATGGCATCAGCAGGGAGGCTTTGTTATGTAGTTTCTTGTCTTGCAAAGGGGGAAAAGATTTCAGTTTTGGTTAGAGAAAGAAAATGAAGAAAACTGTTGGAATTTCTTTGATGCAATTGGATAAATTAATCTATTAGCGCTCACTACTCAAACACACTTGTAAACTATCGTTCAGTGTGTAATGTTTACAGCCTTGAATTAAAAACGGCTGGGTTTATGGTAAATTTGATGGCTCCAAATGACAAAAGGCTGCAAGTAATCTATAATTGGCGTTATAGTAGTTAAACAACGTTTCCATGCAGTTTTTAAGAAGCCACCGAGTTTATAAGCGTTCTAAAAGAACGCTCGCGAATAGAGGTTTCGTTCATCTACTGTAACCATAGCAACAGAACACCGTTCCAATGCATTCCTTTAGGATCGAATTCGAACTATCGAACGTGCGCGTCATGATTAGTTTATTTTGTACACAGGTATAATTCAAGCATGCTATACGTCGCAAAGAAAACCCAATTGCGCAAATCAAATATCACCATCGAACAACTCCAAAACAGGTATAAACCCCCTGATTTGTTTTTAAATTGTAAAGAATCTTTTAAATACGAAAATATACTTACCAGACTGTTCCATACGCCCCAGTTCCAATCTGGATTAGATCTCTGTATCTCTCCGGAACGTCCCAAATGGTTCTGTTTATCTCCTGACGGTAAAATCCTGCCCTGCTTCGAAGTGACATCCTCAAGACGTATTGAATGTTTCAAATTTGAAACTATTCTTGTTACGTTTTCATTGTTTTATCTCTTCTTTTTTTCGAAAAAGAAGCTCTCGCAGAAAGAGTGCGGCTTGGAGAGGACCGGCGGATTTGGGGGGCGGTTCAAAGTTTCCACAATTACGCACTGGAGATGCGCTGGCTCCACATCAGAGCATCGTTAAAACTTTCAGACACAGGAGTATCTTCATTTACCTGAGCACAAATGAGGTTGAAACGATTACTTGTAGATTGAAAACGGTCAACTCATTGATGGGTTTCGGGAGAGGGTGTAAATGTTTATTGAGAGAGAGGGGGTCGTGAGTTGAGACTGGCTGAGAGAGAAAGACCCTTCCAGTCGCACTCAAAGGCAGTTTTATCTTTGTTTAAAGGTATGCGGGAGACCAGCAGGAGGTGGAGATAGAAATGCATTATACACAGGACACATAAACAGGACATTTGCGAAAGTGAAAGTTAATTAATAGGCATACTATATTAATACACTGTACTTTTCTATAGACTGACTAGTCTTTAATGGTCATTTAAATGTAAATATGAGAAACCACACCCAGTCCCCCATTCATCTTCAGATGAGTGTATCTAGTTTCAGGACGCTCAGGGTCTTACAAAACATTGAGAAATAATTGTGACACTTACCTTGCTTTACCACTTCCTGAAATGCAGTTTCCTGTTTTGAAAAAAAAAATGCATTCCTTCAGTAAAGATATGCTGCTTTTCCTCATATAATACTGTTTTTAAGAAGTTGTTTAATTTCTTCAGGATATATACTTTGCATACCGTTTTTTATATTATTACATTATTTTCATAAATTAGCTATTTATTGGTTGGTGGTTTGAGGAGGGTTTTGCAAATAATAAGCAATCAAATTTAAGATCACTTATGCTTTTGTATATTTAAGTAAATACACTGAAAAAAAAGCTTTTATTCATCCCATTAAAAAATTAGGGTAATGGTTTACATCTAAATTTCATTACCCAATGAAAAACAAATAATTTGCCTTAAACAATGTTTTCTATCTTCATGAGAACAATATAACCTGGTACGGTTAATTTAAATTCTTTTTTTGTTTTAAACAAGAAGCTTGAATAAAAACAACAATTCTCATAAAATGTTCATTTACCCAATTAAAAAAATAGCGTAATGGCTCACATCTAAATTTGATCACCCAATAAAATATATATCATTGGCCCTAAATATTAAATATAAGTCCATGAAAATACAAAGCAAATTGAGCTTCCGTTTAATATGCATGCATATGAATGAGAATGAGAGTAATGAGGTACAGCCTTCTTATACACTCGTAAAATTAGCTTAACACAATTCTTAAGATTTTTTTCAGAGCCAACTTGATTGTTTTATGTAAAATGTACTTAAATTTGTTAAGTTAACACAATGGATTTGTGTTGGGTCAACATGAATGAATTGTGTGGAACCCTGCTTTTTTTACAGCGTGGGTTCCATAATTTGTGGATTAAGTGGATTGAACAAAACAATTAAGTTGTCCCCCAAAACACTCAAGAATTAAGTTGTTTCAGCTCATTTTACCTAAGTAGATTTAAAAAAAAAAAACAATTCATATAAAATGTTCATTTATCCAAGTTAAAATAATTAGGGTAATGGTTTCACATCTAAATTTGATCACCCATATAAAACATTTGCTTTAAAAAAAAATTTAAGTCCATGAAAATACAAAGCATATTGAGCTTCTGTTTAATATGCATGCATATGAATGAGAGTAATGAGATTTAGCCTTCTTTTACACTCAAGAAAAGATTTTGCTGCTTGTTCAAACTTCTTATGTAAAATTAGTTTAAACAACACAATTCTTGAGATTTTTTTCAGGGCTAACTTAATTGTTTAATGTTAAATCCACTTAAATTTGTAAACTTAATCAATTTGTGTTGGGATAACCTGAATGAATTGTATGGAACCCTGTAAAAAATACACTGTAAAAAATGCTGTGGATTAAGTGGACTAAGCATTAAACAATTAAGTTGTCCACAAAAAAGCTCAAGAATTAAGTTGTTTTAGCTCATTTTAAAGAAGTAGTTTAAAAAAAACAACAATTCCCATAAAATGTTCATTCATCCAATTAAAAAAATAGGGTAATGGTTTCACAATTTGATCACCCAATGAAAAATAAACCATTTGACTTAAACAATTTTTTTAAGTCCAAGAAAATACAAAGCATATTGAGCTTCTGTTTAATATGCATGCACTGTCATGTGTGAGCAACCTTAACATTCTACATTGGTCAGAACAAATATTTCTTAGTTGAACTAAACAAATGTGAATCAAATCCTTTATATTTAACTATGTTTTGAAGTTGGGCGTCACAGTGGCGCAGTGGGTAACACGATCACCTCACAGCAAGAAGGTCACTGGTTTGAGCCCTAGCCTGGTGAATTGAATAAGATAAGTTGGCCGTGGTGTATGGGTGTTCACAGTGATGGGCTGCAGCTGGAAGGGCATCCCCTGCGTAAAACATATGCTGGATAAGTTCCGCTGTGGCGACCCCAGATTAATAAAGGGACTAAGCCGAAAAGTAAATGAATGAATGAATGTTTTGAACTTAAACTATATTACTTGAAAAATAAAACCAATAACATTAAGCTGAAATCAAAGACACATTTTTAATTGGATGAAGTACTGCTTGGTATTTTTCAGTGTACAGATCAGATTAAATGTAAAAAATAGAATTTGTTTTAAAGAATTTGTGTAAATTACAGATTAATATACTGATATTTAAAACAGCATTTATACAACATCAACACTGATGTTTTTTACTGGGGGAATGTGATTCTATGAAAAAATAATGTCAGTCCCTATCATGACAATGTCACAACCAAAAATAGTAACGTTCTTCATGCAAATTTTATTATTTCCTTTTTAATTTTGTGGTGAAAGATGACCCAGCTTGTTCTTGACAGTTTTGAGAGATTAACCCAAACAGATATAAATACTGACGTAAACCACTGGAGAAAATAGACAGGAAATATATATTACAATAAATTGGTCCTTTAACCTGAGAAAAGAAAAACAATCTATAATACTGTTTGTCCAGTATATGCCATTGCAGCGTAAACCCGTTCGACAATAACAGTTCATTTCAGTCATTCATTTTAAAAAGGATTTGACTAGCGATGAAAGATTTGGTATTTTGATTGTGTTGTGCACTCTAGGATGATCTCTAGCTTTTCATGTTCACCCCACGTGCAAATCAGCTGCAAACACACACACAATGCATTCGAGGTATGCTATATTCAGAGAACTTTGAAATGAGTAAAGACAGATTATGTAACTGGTTCAGTTTTATGCAAAGACTTTTGTACACTGATGCATATATAAATGTTTTAAGACACACATCCCACTCCGTCCAACATTGTAAACATTTTCTCTCCAGCTTGACCTGCTTCTCCTGCTTATTAGTTTGTTTTGGTCTCATATGAAAGACACCATACCCTGCTTCACCAACCTGCCTCGCATCAAAGAAGTAAAAAACACTCAAAACGCACAACTCTGCACACACGCACGCACGCACGCACACGACATGCACTTTGTAATACGTTACAATACATTGTGTCCAACAATACCAGTCATGTTTTGCTCTTAAGTGTACAAACACACAGCCACATACAGGAAGGGCGTCATGCCTTGGAAATACATTGTCATCGTCTCTGGCTGAACTGCAGTTCTTATTTCCACCAGTCCTGTAGTTTGCACGTTTGAAAGAAGGACAGGGCAGTATATCGTCCTGGATTGTAGTTCCGCTCAGTTTTATTGTTCAACCTGAAGACTTTCGGGTTTATTGGGAGGATCTTTGAAATTGCTTACTTCCTCAAACACTAGCTCTGTGGGGGGAGAAAAGGAGATTAAAGTTCAGTATATTTGAGCTCGACAAGGCTGCATTGATTTTAAATACAGTAAAATTGGTCCCACTTTGTATTATGTAGCCTTAACTACTAGGTACTTGCATAAAAAAATAAGTATAATGTACTTGTGTTAAGATGAAAGCAAGGGTAATCAGTATAATTACAAATGTAAATACAGAAATTATTTAAAGATGTAATTACATGCAGACAATTTTTGAAATATAAGTAGGGTGTAAACTACCAAATGCCTAACCCTCGATATTTGGCTTCTCACAAAATACATCTTCTCTCCCTCAAATAATGCAAGAGTCTTCAAAGCAAGGCATAGTGTTGGCAAAAAAAACTAGTGCTTATCAATTGGAAATCACCTTTACCCCTTGATTCTAGAACTGGATTTCCGACATGATATCTGTTATTCAAATGGAGACACTTAGATTTTAAGGACTTGATCCATAAGAATTTTTTTTGGCTGCTTGTGGTCAGTTTTGATTTATTTGACTTGATTTATACAAGAATACATTTCGGCAGATGCGGGGTGACATTTAATGTAAGATCCCCCTCACCCTTCCACTCCTCCAGTGTGCGATCCTTGCTCTCAGGGGTCTGATCGTACGGAGGTGCCTCTGGTTCATCCTCTGGATCATGGTACTGGGAAAAGTATGGATGGCACAGCGCTTCGCTGGCTGAAATCCGTCCATCACAGTCTAATACCAGCATTTTTTTCAACAGATCAACCGCTAAAATAAAAGAAGGTGTGTGGGTCGGGAAAGAAGCATAAGGGATAATTTGACTTAATAGGGCTGCACAATATATCATTTCAGCATCGATATCACAATGTGTGAAACTGCAATAAACACATTGCAGGATCAAGTGAAATTAAACAATTTGGACACAAGACATTATATAGTTTGTCACATTAACAAAGATTAATTATTAGTTATTTATACAATGAAGACTATACCATGTTATTTTACATTATATTTTTAAATTTCTCGACCTCAGTACTGTTAAACTCCACTAAATTAACGCACAATAACAATAACACACTCTTTATTTCCTTTTGTTCTATTGTTTTCATCATTGCTTATGATAAAATATATTCATATATTATAATTTTGTATATTTTATGCAGATACACTCCCCACCAAACCATCCCAATCAATGTAAAATTATGATTTCCCCACCCAAATAGTCATCTTGTGAAATTATATTCCTATTGCAATCTGTATCACAGAAAAACAAAATATTGCAATGTCAGTTTTTTCCAATATCATGCAGCCATAGTTCCTAATATTATTTGATATTCTAGAAATATTAGTCTCACCCATTGGATTTGCCCCTCTAAATATCTTCCCCAGGTCCTGCTGGGGCATGTGTGGAAGAGACTGGATGTACTTCTGAGCCTAGATGCATAGTACAAAAAAAAAACCCCAAATCAAATATTAAGTTCTGCATTGAGTTAAGAGCATGAATGCATTGTTAATGTTTATGAATGACTTCAAAATTTTAACAATTTGTCTCTTCTCACGTGTTCGGAAGATATCTTCTTTAATACATCTGGGGTTGGAGTGCCTACAACCTCCATGATTCTCTTTAACTGATCTATATCTGAAGAGATTGTGTTAAAGATCATACAATAATCTAGATCACCTATACTGATTCATCAAAGTTGGAAAAATAAAAGATTGTTGTAGAGACATCTATAAGAAAATAAGTAGTAGTCTTTCTACATTCACTGCAAAAACAGATTACTTTACATTTAAAACTTCTTGAATCAAGAATCATTTTCTAGACAAGCAAAACATCTAGTCTTGTTTTAAGAAATAATATGCCAAAATTAAGTGAGTTTTTCCCTTAAAACATGCTAAATAATCTGCCAATTGGGTAAGCAAAATAATATAATGTCAGAAGGAAAATAAAGATTGTTTAGCTTACTCCATTGGCAGATTATTTAGCTGGTTTTAAGGAAAATCTCACTTAATTTTGACACATTATTTCTTATAACAAGACAGTCCTTTTTACAAATAAAATGCTTCTTGATTTATTAATTTTTAGATATTTAGACTAGAAACAAGATAAAAACTCTAAGTAAGAAAAGCGTTTATTGCAGTGTGTGTGCTACCTGCCATTCATTAGCAGTTATTAATGAAACCTACTAGCAATTTCTGAGTGAAACACCAATTCTTTCAGTGTATTTTTATGACTGCATATGTTTTTAAGAGTTGCAGCTGAATGTGACGTATATAAAGGAGAGACATGGATAGCTATCAATGATGTTCCTACAATCAGCTGCTATAATTGAATTTGAACCACTTAGACTTTGCCTTCTTTACCTGCATTACAGGAAGCAAAGACTCACTCAAAAACCACACATAAGCACACTAAGAGGAGGATATATAGTGAAGGATACAATCGTTGCCAGGAAACAAAACCTTCCCCTTCAGAAGTTCACCCATTATGCATCCGACAGACCAGATATCCACTGTGAAACACATACTTATTTAATTAACTATTTGCTTGTCGAGTATCTGTCTGTCTGTCTGAATCAATCATTGGAGATTCTTAGGTAAAGCCTATCTTACCTGTCTGGTTGTAATGCATCCAGTTAAGCATGATCTCTGGTGCTCTGTACCAACGAGTCGCCACATAGCCCGTCATCTCATCATCTGTCTGTCTGGCTAACCCAAAATCAAGGATCTGGGGGGGAAAAGGAAATCCAATGTGTTATTGATCAGTCACATGACCTGTGCAGAAACCTGGCTGGCAAAAAACAACTGGCCATAATGGCAGCTACACTGGAATGTCCATAGAAATGCAGCACAAATCGTCAAATTTCCATCTGCTTCAAGCTACTAATATTTAGATCACACATCAACAGAACAAAACAGAGATATGATCACAAACTGTAAATTGGTGGCACTTGTGATCCATATTCTGCAGCTGTTTTTAAAGTATATAAACCCCTAATGTCCCTGTCAGAGCTACAATTCGGCAATGTTCACATCTATCTTATCTATTCCTATTCTTAGGTCTATTCCTGTTCGATTACTCAGTTATTTTGTCATTAGGGACAGCATTATAGCTTGTCACTTTTATTTTTTGGTGTGTGTTTTTTTTTTTTTGCTTAGCATAATATTTGCCAGTAGTGAAGATCTATTCGTTTATCTCTGCTGTTTATACTTTGTCTTCGCATTTTAATTTACACTTCAATTGAATTTAACCTGCAACTTAGAATAGAAACTATAGAAAAAGCAGCCAAACTGACAGCTAATAGGTAACCATCAGTGTTTCTCAACCACGTTCCTGGAGTTCCACCAGCACTGCATGTTTTGGATGTCTCCATTGTCTGACACACCCATTACAGGTCTTTCAGTCTCTGCTAATGTGCTGATGATCTCAATCAGGTGTGCTGGCTTAAGGAGACAAGGAAATGTGCAGTGTTGGTAGTCCTCCAGGAATGTGGTTGAGAAACACTGCCATAGATTGTTATGGGTCAATGTGTGACGCCACAAGAGTCATCCCCCTCTCTACAGACTTGTGAGAAGCCCTGGATGTTTCTATTGCCGCCGTAATATTTGTGTAGTTTCCCCGGAATGGGTCCACTATGAGGCAAGACACCAAAAAAAATGTATATATATATATAAACACAATGACCTTATCCCAAGGATGATGATAAAAACGTCTAGTGCAAAATAAATGTACATTGACCCAATCCCAAAAAGGTATGTACAAGGAAATAATGCTATAATTCAGTCCAAATCCATACATTTCTTCTTTCTGGTTGTTCTTCTCTGAATTCTGTATATCTTATTGAACAATTATCCAGTATTTTGGCTAAAAACAGATAAATTACTCAGCTCATTACTTAATAGACAGCAAGTAATCTTTTTCCCGTTCCCCTAATGGTGTGACGACACATAAAAACTATCAATTGGAGTTCATAGACTAGAAATGCATGAAGCGAGTGTCTCACCCTGAGTTCACAATCTTCATTCACTGCTACATTGCTTGGCTTTAAGTCCTGCAGGCATGAAAACAAAAATGAATTATGGCATAGCATATTCATAATACTATTGTAAAGTAGACCCTTTTCAGTTATTATGGCATCATTCTTTTGTAAAGAGGGTCAAAACCAACAATTTGACTGTAAAGTGGACTAAAAAAAGCACTCACTCTGTGTATCAGTCCAGCTGAATGGATGTACTGTTTGAGAGGAGAAAAGGAAGTTAAGTTGTAAGATGAAAAAAGCATTTTGCAATGGACACTTTTCACATTTTATGGGTTTCCCAGCAGCTGAAGTCATCATAGTTGGTAAACTTGAAGCGCAGTGAATGTGAGAGGACAGCAAATATTTTTTATAAATCTTATTTGCTGAAATAATAAAAGAAAAACTCATTGATTGTGTTATCAAGACTTTCAGACAAAGGAAAAAAATGTGTGAGACTGATAACGGCAGCCAGAAGAGAGAACGACGTCAAATTTACTCTCTTGCCCTCATAGATGCAGCATTAGAAACACCCCACATGAGCAATAATTAGTTATTTATTATTTTTATTTGATGCCAAGATGAAATAATACATACATAAATACATATAAATGTTCATACAGTTAAAAAAAATCTAAATATTAAAAACTTTCAAGGATTTAAGATGCTGATGATTGTTAAACACGTCTTGTGAAAAGGGTCCATTAAGAAACAATAATAACATCCGTTTCTGGAAAACCCAACAATCACTTACCTTAAGGCCCCGGAGAAGCTGATAGATGAGGAATTGTACGTGTTCGTCTGAAAGTCTTTGAAACTTGACAATGTTGTTAAGATCTGCTCCCATCAGATTGGTCACTAGATAGCTAGACAGACAGAGATGGACTTCAGGACATGCAGATCCTCACGCACTTGAAACATGAGCTAGTTTGTCTACCGCAAGTACAGATGCTTTCAATCAAACCCCGAATGTGCCCATTTGGCTTCACTGACATATTTATGTGCACAGATATTGCCACCAGGCAGACACTCACACCTCATTGAATTCCTCGAGAGAAGCTGCCGGAGTGAAAACGTCCAGCAGTCCAATAACCTGGATGACAGGGACATATAACATGAGTGACTCAAGTGGCTGTAGTCCTCAAATAAATCTCAGTATAGAGCGATTGGAACAGACCTATAGGGATATGATTCAGATGTTTGATGTCTAACCAGCTGATAAAAAAAATACTATGAACAGTTCACTTTTCTAATAATCCAAATATATATTTATATATTTCTTTATTTTATCTTTATTAAAAAACATCCATAAATTAGAAGTTATCCATATTTATTTGTGATACATATTTTCCTCCATTTACTTATGCTTTTGAATCGCATTATGAGACCTTGATCGGGTCACACTTTATTCTGATGGTCTGTTTGTTGAATTTAAGTTACATTGCATCTACATGCCAACTAATTCTCATTAGATTATAAGTAGACTGTTAGGTTAGGGTTAGGGGTTGAGGTTAGGGTTAGTGTAAGCTGACATGTACTTGCAAAGTTTCTTACAGTCAGATATTAAGCAGACCGTCTACTAATACTCAAATGGACCATCAAAATAAAGTGTTCCCCTTGTTCTTTCTTTCTACCTTAAAAAGTTGAAGTTTATTACCATGTTTAATAGTTTAAAGTGCTATATTGTCTGGGTTGTGGTTGTATATGACGCTACAAAAACCTTGTAATAAACTGTCAGTACATTTTCTGTTATATTACAGACTTATTTCTCTGTATATTATTTCTTACACATTATATTATTTCAAACTATTAATGTCAATAAAAATCACTTTGTTTAAACTGTAGAGATGAACATCAAAAGTGGACAGAGCAGAGATCAACATCCCATAATGAAATTCACAACCGTGAATAAACTGAAACTGTTAATTAACAGATTTTTTTTACATTGTATGCAAATATAAAGGCAGTGTTTACTTTTATAATATTGCAAACATTATAGAAATGTACATTTTAATGTTCTCTAAACATTCAAAAACTAGTTTAATATTTTTTCTAATAATGTTACAGCAAATCCAAGCTAAAATGTAACTCAGAAAATAAAATGTTCCTTGAATGTGGTAAAATAACATTAAAAAAACGTTTAAAAAACATTAATTCTGTCATCGTTTACTCATTTCATCACTTGTCCCAAATAGTTTATTTCCTAAAATTTTAAGAAGAAAGCTGAAAAACTGCAACCAATGATAATTGGAAAAACAAATAATATGGAAGTCGATGGTTACAGGTTTTCAGCATTCTTCAAAATATCTTCTTTTGTGTTTAACAGAAGAAAGAAATTCAAACAGGTTTGGAAAAAAAAATTAAGGATGAGTATCAATTGATGGAATCGATGGATCTCTTTAACTAAAGATTAGGCCATCATTGAGTTTATTTATTTACTTGTGTAAATGTGTGTACATTTATATTTATTCAGTTTTTTAATTATTCCAGTAATATTATTGACTCATTTGAAAATGTACAGTTTGTAAAGTAATAATTTCTTCATTGTCTTTTATTAGATATATTATATAAGAGACTTGCTTTGTTTACCAAATAAGTGGATTTGCATTGTAAACGTTAAATAAAAGTTAAAAAGCTACTCATTTTTATTCCATGTATTAAGTTTTTAGGTACGATATTCCCAAAATCATTCCGCACACAGTAAATCTGCACATTTTTTTTTACAAAATTCTGCGCAGAATCAGCATAAATGTCCGTCGATTCTGTCTGGCCTTCCTAAAGATCTAAGAATGTTCCCTGTTAGCTGTCTAGCGGTTTATGTTATAGGAATGGACGTTCAGTATTTGTTTACTCCCTTTGCGGGTGTCTTGAGGGACTTACATTCTCGTGCTTCATGTGTTTGAGCAGTCTCAGTTCTCTGTATGTTCTTCTGCTGTGGATGAGGGACTGGAAGGGCCTGGAGAGCTTCTTCACGGCCACTTTCTGACGAAGGCGCACGTCATATGCTGAGCTAGATAGAGAGAACGTGTCAGAATTGTTGGACATAAACCTGAAACCATTTCTGCTGAGACTACACCTAATAGCCATGATAACAAGACTGGTATGTTCCTGTTAAATTTGACCTTTCAATATGGTATCGCTTCCTCATAGCAGAACGCACTTTGGATGAAAGCGATTACACACACACATACACACACACACACACGCCTGAACCAAATGCTCTGGAGAACTGTGTAGAACACGAGTGCAGGGCATAGAAGTAATTAATACATACTTAAAGGATATTTGTCTTGCCTTCAGAGTCGTATCAGTTATTAGATGGGATAATTATTTTAAGGTTTCAGAAATGTAGGTGAGAGGCAAAATAAATTGGATCAGAGTATAAAGAGTCATATTCTGCAGTATTATAAATGTGCTTCAGTCTATTAAATAAATTAAAACCACTGGCAGGCCTTTAGAACTTGAATAATGAAGGAATTTATAGATATTGATTAGTTAAGTACCGGAGTTTTATAGCTACAGCAGAATATAATCATTTTATTTGTAATACTTTTAAGAGTGAATCGTGCATTTTATTTTATTTTATTTTATTATTTTATTTTAATTTTATTTTTTATTTAATTTTATTATTTAATTTTATTTTTTTATTTTATTTTTATTATTAATTTTTTTTATTTTGCTTTATTTTAATTTTTTTATTCAATTAAATTTTTTTTATTTCATTTAATTTTACTTTTTAATTTTATTTTATTTTATTTTATTTTATTTTATTTTATTTTATTTTATTTTATTTTATTTTATTTTATTTTATTTTATTTTATTTTATTTTATTTTATTTTATTTTATTTTATTTTATTTTATTTTATTTTATTTTATTGCCTGCACCAAAGTCTTTGACTTCATAAAAGACAAGGAGCACCCAACCCCCATTTGGGACCCTCCCAGTCTCTGATTGAACCTCTCCACACTCCAGGTCTTCCCAGCCCCCTTCCTTTAAAATAAATCGGCTCTGCTGTGAAGAAGTCAAATAATCACACAATAGAAAGGCCTTAATGTGAACAATGCAAATTCACAGCTCATTTGAAAGAAAGAAAGCATTTGTGGGAGTGTTTGTGTGTGTGACAGAGAGAGAGACATTCCTGTGGACTGAAATGAAGGGGATTTGAATAGGGGTTGTTCATTTTTCTAATCGTGCTTTAATTCTGTTACACCCGAATATATACTCAAATTAAGATGTTATTAACAAATCAGACTTAATTGCATTGGGATGCCGTGATTAAATGACTGTTACATTGCATGGTTTATTAAAGCACGATGGGATTATCATTAAACAAATACATAACAATAGCTTAATCAGACCTGCCGTGTCAGATAACACGCTGTAATGTCTCTATAATCATATCCCTGGGCTATCAGAAACAACTGAACCCATTCACGTCCACATGGGATCCAATCAGGAGCAATTAAATCCCCTGTGCAAATCCATTGTTGGTGTTGTGCATCTTTTAATACAGATAATGAAATAATTAGGTCTCAGGTGGTCTCCGGATGTTGTGGGGCATCTGCATCACTGACAGTGAAATGAGCTGGATCGTATCATTTTTCAGAGCCTGCCAAATAAACGGGAAGGAAAGACTGGTAATAGCTTCCAACACAAGACGCCATGGGATTTTAGATGCCTTTGGGTTTGCTAGATTCATTTAGTCTTTCAGTACACTTATTTTAGTTACGTAAAACGGGAACTGAGAGTGTCGCTTAACATACCCCAATTGTGCCGTTTTAAATGTGCCTTGTTTCAGACACCCCTTACTATATATTCACATACATCCCAGTGACTAAAATATTTTTAGTTTGTTCAATGATCTAATATCTCTAAACCCCTCCCCTTCTGAAAGCCAACTGTATTCTGATTGGTGAGATGGCCCCATTCATTGTGATTGGTTGACCATTTTCATCAATTGCTGGATTAAGGGTTCTAAGCACTTATAAAAGCTGTATACATTTATTCATTTTCCTACGGCGTATTCCTTTTATTTATGAGGGTCCCCACAGCGGAATGAACCACCAATTTATCTAGCATATGTTGTACGCAGCGAATGCCCTTCCAGCTGCAACCCAGCACTGGGAAACACCCATACACCCTTGCATTTACACACACACACTACAGGCGATTTAGTTCATCCAATTCACCTATAGCGCATGTCTTTGGACTGTGAGGGAAACCGAAGCACCCAGAGCAAACCCACGTGAATATGAGGAGAACATGCAAACTCCACATAGAAATGCCAACTGACCCAGCTGGGACTCGAACCAGTGAGGCGACAGCGCTAACAGCTGAGCCACCGAGCCGCAAAAACTGTATACATTCTTTTTGTTTTCAGCTTAGTCCCTTTATTAATCAGGGTCGCCACAGTGGAATGAACTGGCAACTTATCCAGCATATGTTTTACGCAGCGGATGCCCTTCCAGCTGCAACCCATCACTGGGAAACAGCTTACCCAATTCACCTCTAGTGCGTGTCTTTGGACTGTGGGGGAAACCGGAGAGGACAAATGCAATACACAATAGCATAATAAATAAAATGATATTCGATATCCGATACAACATTTAAAAAAATTATATAAGTAAGCTACATTTTTTCTTATTATTTCAGGGAAAGTGAACCATGTTTTGCTCTTGCTATAAACAAATATTTTAACATTGTAAACGAACCAAAAATCAGATTTTTGAAGGATCAGTCAGAGACTGGGAGGGTCCCAAATGGAGGTTGGGTGCTCCTTGTCTTTTATGAAGTCAAAGACTTTGGTGCAGGCAATAAAATAAATAAAATAAAATAAAATAAATAAATAAATAAAATAAATAAAATAAAATAAAAAAAATAAAATAAAATAAAATAAAATAAAATAAAATATTTATTTAAAAATTATAAAATAAAAAATAAAATAAAATAAAATAAAATAAAATAAAATAAAATAAAACAAAATAAAATAAAATAAAATAAAATAAAATAAAATAAAATAAAATAAAATAAAATAAAATATTTATTTAAAAATTATAAAATAAAAAATAAAATAAAATAAAATAAAATAAAATAAAATAAAACAAAATAAAATAAAATATTTAATTAATAAAATTATTAAATAATAAAATAAAATAAAATAAAATAAAAATAAAAAATTTTATTTGAAAAATTTAATTAAAAAATTATTAAATAAAAGAATAAAATAAGATAAAATAAAAAAAATTAACTGTGCTCCACTGCTATAGTTCAGTCCACCTGAAAACATTAAAAGCAATTGGATAAACAAAAACACATCAAAAATAGTGTAGTTACGTATCTCCTGTCTTGTTGCTTTTTAAACATGGCTCGATAGCTGTGTCATATGTCATAAGTGATTTACAAATTACAGATTTTTGAAGAAGAAAACCAGCATTATACAGTATAACTATGTTAGTATGTGTGTAATAATAGCAGCAGGCAGCAGTCATATTCAGATGACTTGAATATCTCTGTTTAGAAAGAATTTATCATTTTAGATTGCATAAATTATAATAAACAATCTACAAGCATGAATAAATACAATACAGAAAAAGATACAAAATAAACGCATAATATTTTATTGTTTTACGATGAGTTTAACAGTATTCAGGTAAGCAGTAACTGAATAATCAAATGCAAAATATTACAGCAAAGTCTTCGTTCTAAATCAGTTAATAAAATGAATCATTATTAATATTACAAACGGTACAATTTCAACACTGCATATGCTGCGATGTGAATATTGTGAATGATCACATTGCGATATCGATGCTGAAATTATATATTGTGCAGCCATAATGTATATATGAATATTTGCAATATTTCTAAGATTATATTGTGCATCATCATCTTGAGGTTTTCCAGGCTGCAGCTACAACTACAGTGCTTGAGGGTCAAAGTAGGCATTGAAGACCACATTCTAGTGCAAATTTATTAAAGGTGCAGTATGTAAGTTTGACGCCCAGAGGTTGAACTAGGTATTACATTCCTAGATCAAAACAAAGACAAGCACAGGTTGCCAGATTGACAACCAACAGGATTGAGTCTGACGATCGAGCCTAAAGGCTGATTTAAACTGTGTTCTATATAAAAGCAACGGCACACGATAGAAGGAATATTTTCATATCCAACCAACAACTCGAATTGATATGTTAGAAACGGCTTTTATTTCTTGCAGCTGAACAACAGAAAACTGACAATGATCTCCTCAGCTACACCTTATGTGCTTAATTCAGGGTTAAATGCTAACAATGTGAGTTTGAATGCCATTTTACATGACATTTTTTACCATACTACTGAAAGCAGCAGCAGCAGACAGTTTACCTCAGATCTGGAAAATAAAACAAACCGCTCGAAATTGAACTTTAGAACTGTGACCTAATGTAAGCCAACGCGTATCAGTGATTCAGCTTCTACATTTAATAATGTTAAAGAGGTTTAATATGTATCAGTTAGATTATAAACTTTACCATTTCATGACTGAGTGCATATTCTGTGCTTCTGAATGGCTGTATTTAAATCAAGTTTCATCTGGTGCAAATAGCTGTATTGCTTATCGCTGCAAATCTCGTCACATAGCGTGATGTTAGGACATGCTGTAACAATGTAACCAGCTCACCTAATGTTTAAGTTTGTAATATTTATAATATTCCCTAATTAATAACCTCATGTCGAAGTCTAAATCTGCTTCTCATTTCGGAATTTGCTACTGTCCACCGGAGGTCACATTTCAGTCATGGATACATACTTTGAGAGCCTTTCTGAATGAATGAAATATTCGGTTTTCCACCAAGGCAACCCGGAGTGCTGAAATATAATTGGCTAAACTGGCAGTGGGCGGGTTAAAAGAACCAAAACAAAGACAGCCGCTCCGGCACGTAACTCACATTTCAGAATATCTGACTTCAGCATTGTTTTCAGATAAACAATGATGTTCACTTAACATGTTTCTTATCATATCTGCGAACATATTATGGTATTTTAATGCTTTAGAAGAGTCAAAAACCTACATACACCACCTTTAGCAAACAAAGATACAGGCTTTTGCACTGTATAATTAAGTCAAGTAAGACTGACGACTCATTTCAGGCCATTTATTATGCACTTTGAAACTTGCAGACATTTTTGCATTAGCAAGAATCCCAAAAAAGCATAACAGAGGCACTTCCAATACCACCATGACTCCCATTTTGACCATCTGAGTTCTCTAGCGGTGGCACTGTGGCTCAGTGCTTAGCACTGTCGTTTCACAGCAAGAAGGTCACTGGTTTGAGTCTGGGCTGGGTCAGTTGGCATTTCTGTGTGGAGTTTGCATGTTCTCCCCGTGTTGTTGTGGGTTTCCTCCGGGTGCTCCGTTTCCCCCACAGCCCAAAGACGTGACCTATAGGTGAATTAAATAAACTAAACTGGCCGTAGTGTATGTGTGTGAATGTGAGAGTGTATGGGTGTTTCCCAGTGATTGGTTGCAGCTGGAAGGGCATCCGCTGTCCAAAACATATGCTGGATAAGTTAAATAAAGGGACTAAACCGAATGAAAATAACAATCTTGATGTACCAATAGCTTGCGGATGTAATGCTGAGTGGAAACTGCAATGACTGCTTACACAAGGATTGTGAAACTTGTGAAAAAAAGTTGGGGAAGTGGAAGAGAAACACATTTACTTGCGCAGTTATTTAAGCATATAATCTGCATCCATTCTTGTTACAATGCACTGAATGGCTTAAATACAAACTGACTGACAGGTTTGCAGTATTCATAAGTTATCATGGTGAAACTGGGAAGATGCTGAAGCCAGGAGCTGCGTCACCATGGCAACGGTTTCAGTCAGTCACAGCAGGAGGGAGGCTCTAATGTTGTAGTTGAGATGCTACAGTGAGCAGTGCAATGTAAATCTCTCAGAATGAGTGCATTATGGCTGGATGAGATGTCTGGATGTTTTCCAGTGCAGATGGACATGATGGGGGTGTGGCACGGGTAGCTCTACAAGAAGGTCTTTGCTTTTAAAGCAGGAACTGAATAGACCTAGCATGTAGTCTAGAGCAATATTGTCGTAACAGATGGGCATCTTGGTAGGTTGCTTATACAACCTAACTACAATCTGAAGCCTCGGTGTGTTCTGTATATTAGCAAAGCTGATTTGACCACCTGAGATATACAGAGAAACACCTTTGCAATCTTTTAGATCTGTGTTTTTGTTCTTGATGTACTGCCAGATTCATAAATCAGCTTTTAGATGATTTCATTTTACTTTCTTTATCTTTTTACATATATAGCACATTATGTCAAGCTGATATTATTGCTGCAGAAATGATTGACACATGTCAGTAAACAAAGGAGCCCTTGACACAATATAGAAAAGCAATGCCAACAAATATAGTTTATATAATATGCATTTTTAAAAATCCTCTTAAATGGTAAATAATCATTGTGAGAGAAAAGACAAATCAATATTTTGTTTTCTACTAAAATGCGTGCCGGATGTTGTTTTGTCAGGCTTTATTCCTGCCTCACCCTCTCCTCCTCTTGGACGCGATGTTACGGATCCTACTATGCTGAAGGCTTGTCTAATAAATATTAAAGTAATAAATCTGACGTTGCTTGGTAACCTTCCTGAATCGTCACGTAGTATAATATTCATGAGCCACGCCTTCAGTTTTGAATTAGCTCCGTTTAGTGTGGCCGAACGTCAGCGCTTCATCTAATCATCGGCTGCGTCATTAATATTCATAAGCAACACCTTATTCATAGTAGAATCTGTAAACTCGCCTGCTGGACTCACCATACTGAGCCATATGCCCCCGATCCAACCGGTGTAAGGTTCTGGTATCGTTCTGGCACCTCCCAGACAGTCTTGTTTAATTCTTGCCGGTAAAATCCCGGTCTTGTCGCCATGCTTTCCGTTCAAAAAGACGCTCCTCACTGTGAAAGTGTAAGGAAAACACTATAACGCATCCGCCAGAGGGATGTGCCTGTGCGTGGAGGCAGCCGGCTTCAGTCTCTCTTCTTCTATTTGCCAGAAATGGGAGGAACCGTCTGTGGTGTGTATGTGTGTGTGTGTGGTTGTAGTGAGAGATATGGGGGATGGGGAAAGCAATCGAAATAGTTATTAAAACAAATGCTTAGATGTATTTTATTATTATTATTATTATTATTATTATTATTATTATTAT
>NC_079438.1:54738995-54766495 GCF_903798145.1 Danio aesculapii
CTCTGCTCTCAATACAGAGGAAATGAGCAATGTTGCATAACCTTATCAATGTTGCCTACGTTACCCGTAAACCTCTTTATGGGTTTTAGTAGGGGATGAATGTCAGGACCGCTTAAATCTTCAACCGTGCAGCATTCATGACACAATGCTGAAGATTAAGTGCTGTCCTTCTGCTGGACACAGTTAAAAAGGCTTGATGTGGTGAGAGGAGGCATTAAAGGAACACTACACTTTTTTTTGGTTTTGGAAATAGGCTCATTTTACAGCTCCTCCATAGTTAAACTGTTCAGATTTACCAGTTTTTAATTAATTCAGCCGATCTTCGAGTCTGCATGTTTAGCTTAGCTTAGCATAAATCATTAAATTGGATTAGACCGTTAGCATCTCACTCAAAAATGACTATGGTTTTTGATAATTTTCCTATTTAAAACTTGACCTTTGATGAGAAATGGGTTATTTTTTCAAATGAATGGGTCTCATGATCGTAAGGTTAACTTCACACCTTTCTCCAATTTTCAGGAGGTAAAATATTGACCCTCAAGCATGATCAAACGACCAGAGAATGGTCTCAGGACCTTAAGGTTAACTTTTTTTTAACATATGTGTATCTCTGGTTTGGGATAGCCACAGTCCTCCACTGCACCTTCGCCCCACATTAATTTCAAAGGAGCGCTACCCTGTACTAAAATGGTGGCTCTATTTACGAGCATTCCTTCCAATATACAACAAAATGGTAGGCGACATCTAATGTAAATATCTATAATCTCACTTGCATAAACACAAACCATACTAAAACCTTTTTGGTATGCTGAAACATTTCACATACTAAAATTTGGGGCATACTAAAACACCTTCTGCAATATTTTACCATGGCTGCAGCAGGCACAATGATATTATATTACTTATTATTAGGGCCTGATAGAATTTTTAGCTGTTTTTTGAATTTTGTAGAAAGTCTGCTGATTTATGCGGAATGATTTTGGGAGTTACGTAACTTAAAATTAAATATAAAATAAAAAATAATATGTTTTTATTCATTCATTCATTTTCTTTCAGTTAAGTCCCTTTATTACTCAGGGGTTACCACAGCGGAATGAACCGCCAACTTATCCAGCATATGTTTTACGCAGTGGATGCCCTTCCAGCTGCAACCCATGACTGGGAAACACCCATGCACGTTCATTCACACACATACACTACGGACAATTTAGCTTACCCAGTTCACCTGTACCGCATGTCTTTTGGACTGTTGGGGAAACCGGAGCACCCGGAGGAAACCCATGCCAACACGGGGAGAACACGCAAACTCCACGCAGAAATGCCAACTGACCCAGCCGAGGCTTGAACCAGTGACCTTCTTGCTGTGAGGTGATTGTGCTACCCACTACTCATCCATGCTGCTCCCTGTTTAACATACATTAAAAAATGTAAATAATTTTAATAAAAAAGATGCTAATGGTCTAATTAGATTCAATGATTTATGCTAAGCTAAGCTAAAAGTGCTCCTGGCAGACCCAGAGATGGGCTGAATGGATTCAAAACTGATAAAAATCCCCTACTAACTCTGGGGGAGTTGTAAAATGAGCCTCTTTCCCCCAAAAAGTGTTCAGGTTTATTTAGCAGAGGATCAGCAAGCATTACTGAAACTTTAAGGTTTTTTGATTAATCGAGAGAATCTTGGACTGAACAATCCGTTATTCATGCTGAAGAAGTGCATCATTGAGAGTATTGAGTATTAGGATTGTTTTCCTCAGAGCTGGAGATAGAGGAGTCTGTCACCAATCACACACAGACACACACTGTCAGCTTGCTCTCAACCAGAAGGAGAAATTGTGTTGGGTTTAATGGAAACTGTAATGGTTTCTATTGGGAATTTAGTTAAACATGACAAATCTATAAATTCTAATTGAATATGTCCCAAAATACGTTGTAATAAAACACATTTTCTGATGGTTTATAGGGTGCAAGGTGGCTCAGTGGTTAGCACTGTCACCTCACAGCAAGAACGTTGCTGGTTTGATTCCCAGCTGGGTCAGTTGGCATTTCTGTGTGGAGTTTGCATGTTTACCCCTGTGTTCACGTGGATTTCCTCCGGGTGCTCCAGTTTCCCCCAAAGTCTAAAGACATGCGCTATAGGGGAATTGAATAAACTAAATTGGCTGTATTTGTGTGTGTATGTGTGTGAATGAGAGTGTCTATGGTTGTTTCCCAGTACTGGGTTGCGGCTGTAGGGACATCCGCTGCATAAACATATGCTGGAATAGTTGTTGGTTCATACCGCTGTGGTGACCCCTGATAAATAAGGGACTAAGTCGAAGGAAAATGAATGAAATGATGGTTTGTAGTGCTTTTGAAAGATAGTTCACTACGAAATAAAAATGATTCATGGTTTTTATTCATCCTTAAGTGGATTTGAAGAAAGCTGGAACAGCAAATTTTCTTAAGGATCCTGAAGAGTAATGATCATGAAAATTCTACTATCATAATGACTACTATATCATTGTGGAACACTGTAAAAAATGCAGGGTTCCACACAGTTCATTCATGTTGTCCCAACACAAATTTATTAACTTAACACAAATTTATATGGATTGAACATAAAAAATTAAGTTGTTCCAACGAAATTTCAATAAATGTGTTGTTTCAGCTCATTTTAAATAAGTATTTTGAACAAGCCAAAAAATAGTTTTGAGTGAAACTGTGTAAAACATATGTTAGTAAAATCACATACAATTTGAATGCCTTTTTGAAAGTTAATTTTAATTAAAACTCAGTATTAAATATGACAGCACTTTAAAGTCACACACACATGCAAGCACGCAAACACACAATTACAGACACACACACGAATTCTAAACTGTATAAAATGCTGCACATTTCCTCTATGTTGTCCCAACACCAATTAAGTTAACTTAATAGTTTATTACAAATTTAAGTGGATTGAACATAAACAATTAAGTTGTCCCCCAATAACCTGAGGAATTGTGTTGATTCAGCTCATTTTAAATGAGTAGCTTGAACAAGCAGAGTGTATAATGTTAGAAATCATATGTTGCTTGTTAAATATGATTAAATATGCTGTTTATTAGTATTTATTATTTTTTGGCTTGTTTTTTATTATTAATATTTTTATTATATAATCTATAATACAATTTAAAAAGTATATTTAATTTGAATAATAATCTTATAATCTAGATCAGTGTTTCCCAACCCTGTTCCTGAAGGCACACCAACAGTACACATTTTCAAACACTCCCTTATCAAACACACCTGAATCAACTCATCAGAACATTAGAAAAGACCCCAAAACCTGAAATGAATAGGTCAGATATGGGAGATATCCAAAATATGTACTGTTGATGTGCCTCCAGGAACAGGGCTGGGAAACACGGATCTAGATTATTATAAATCAGTCATTGTAAATATTTTTATTTATTATTACTGTTTATCCATAAATGTTGATTGTTAAATGTACAGTTTATTTGGATTTATTATTTAATAAAAAAAAAATGTCATTTAAATAAAAAAAAAATTATTTGTATTTTTCATTCATTCATTTTCTTTTCATCTTTATTAATTAATAAATTTTATCCCTTTATTAATCAGGGGTCGCCACAGCGGAATGAACCGCCAACTTATCCAGCACATGTTTTACGCAGCGGATGCCCTTCCGGCCGCAACCCATCACTGGCAAACTCCACACAGAAATGCCAACTGACCTAGCCAAGGCTCGAACCAGCGACCTTCTTGCTGTGAGGCGACAGCGCTAATAATAATAATTATTATTATTCTTTTTAATGTAAACTTTATAAA
Organism: Danio aesculapii; assembly: GCF_903798145.1. Lineage (NCBI taxonomy): Eukaryota > Metazoa > Chordata > Actinopteri > Cypriniformes > Danionidae > Danio > Danio aesculapii. The sequence goes on from NC_079438.1 coordinate 54,742,809, forward strand.
TGTTTGGGCAATACACTTATAACATGTCATTTTAATAAAGCAATTTTAAACAATCGGATTTGAGAGAAAGAGAGATTTATATTTCAATTTTATCATAAATTGTTGATTGTTAAATAAACTGTTGTTGTTTTTTGCATTGTTGCTGTTGTTTTTGCATCACTTCTACCATGTCATTTGTTTTATAATGTTCTGTTTAATGTAAACATGACAAATACTCTGCCAATACATTTGTAATGCCAATAAAGCAAGTTTGAATTTGAGAGAGAGAAAGAAAGAGAGGTATATATACTGTATAGTATGAGAGAGAGAGAGAGAGAGAGAGAGAGAGAGAGAGAGAGAGAGAGAGAGAGAGAGAGAGAGAGGTGATGAGGATGTGTGAGCACATAAATGACTGCAGCTCTGCCGTGTACTGTATTACGCAAGCGGCTCATGATCAGCAGTGGAGCTGCAGCAGCGACAAGCGGCTTACAGAGGAGAAACACACAGCTGCTCCCTCTCTCTCTCCCTCTCTCTCTGAGTCTGAGAGAGTCTCTGGAGTCACCGGTGGACATGACCGACTGACATTCACACTTTCTTTCCTCCTTTCAAGCCCAGTTTTCGATGGCTCTGAGAGAGAGTTTTCTCACCTGGATCTTCCTGCTGTGCTCTCCGACATGGAGCTTGGTTTGGACTTTCACCACACACGGCGACCCTTCGGCGACTCCTAGATTTCATCGAAGCACTTCACCTGCCACCGAGACGAGGACGAACAGCACAGAGGCTCCTACCAACAATTATACAGGTGTGTTTGCCTGCAGTTTACATTCATAACGACTCAATATCATCATATAAGGCTATATACACAAAGTTATGAACTCCAAAAGCAACCTGGATGACACTTTACTTTTGAACAGTATTTGTTATACTGTAGCTTACATATAAACAAAGATTTCATGTTGATTTAATCACTGCATATCTTTATACAGTTGTGTAATGTTAATGTTGTGATCTAAGCAACTTTCCAGATGGCATTTTCCATACATTTTACTTGTTTTTGTTTGTAAAAAGCGCACTCACCATGCATTTAAAGTCTTTGTTATGCCTGCAAAAAAGACAAAAGATATAAATATATAAATACACATACACTCAAAAACATGTGTAACTACTGATTTCAAATAAGCTAAAACAACACAATTCTGGAGATTTTTTAAGGAAACCTAATTGCTTTCAGTTTAATCTAATTACATTAGTTACGTTAACTTAAAGGATTTGTGTTGGGACAACATGAACGAAGAATGCGGATCCCTGCATGCTTTACAGTGTACACACTATGCAAATGAGATCAAATGCATTTAAGGTTGTGTTGTAGTGCATGCTTAGAAACTTTTCATTCAATCTAAATGGCATTTTAATGTGTTGCATAATGTTTTTCATACACAGCAGTCTTTGTTACACATGCAAAAACACAAATATACCAATATGCATCGTACATTTACTTCTGAAATTCATACATTTGCTTTATAATCTGAATTTCATTACAAAAGAGATCTTTCAAAGTGATATAATAACTGCATAACAACATATAGTTCTGTGTGCAAAAGATGAAATACACTTGAGGTTGTATTATAGTGCATGTTGAGAAACTTCCAATGCAATTCAGAAGGTTTTAACTTTCATAAACACATACTTACCCTGCATTTACTTCCTTTGTTGTACCTGTATAAACACACAAATATATAAACATGCATACTTCTGAAACTTATGATGGCTAAAATTAATAAATGCATTAAAAAATACATACAAACAGTGCTTTATTGATAAAATTACTAGCTTTTAAAAAAAAAATAGATGCAATGCATTCAAAGATGTGATGTTGTGCATGTTCATAAACTTCGAATGCAATCTTAATAGCATTTTGAACATGTTTAGCAGAACTTTTTCATACTTACTGTGCATTATGCTCTTAATTTTACATGCAATTGAACACTACATTAAAATAAATATGAATGCACATGCATCTACTCCCTAAATTCTTAAATTGGTTATTATTTCTATAGGGTTTACACACATATACTGACACACACAGACACTGAATTCTATAATGTTATAAAGTAATCCTAAAATGTTTATTAAATATTATTAAAATATACAGTTTATTTGTTGTTATTGTATATATTTTTAATTAAATTGTATTTAATTTGATTAGATTTTTGTATTTATAGTTTTATAGGTTTTATTTTATTTGAATTATTATCAATGTTGCTTTTTATCACTGTGTAATTTGTTGTTCTATTTATTTCTATTAAATGTCCTTACAAATACATTGGCAATACATTCAATTACAAGCAAATTAAGATCAAACATCCAAATGCAATCTTTGAAAATATATATTTTCGCCACTTTTTCATATAGAGCACCATTTACGGTCATGGTAATTATTAAAATGCATAAAAACACACCCACACACACACGTCATGCATTTGCTTCTCACATGCTGGTTTTGAAAAAGCAAAATCTTCTTAAGGGTTTGCAGACAAGCAGAGCTTTCATAATGAAAAGCTGCATGATCCGCAAAGCCATGAACTGTATATAAGTCCGATCTGAATATGATTGGAGAACATATAAAGCATGCCGCTGAGCTGTCCGCGCACGCATACTTTCAGCGTACTTTGCAAATAGTTTATTGATGTCCTCTGACCTAAAGTCAATAAGTGTGGAGCTCAGAGAAAGAGCACATTATGAAGGCTGTGGTGTGTAATATATTAGTCTGATTGCAGAGGGATTCTGGAATATATTTGACTGGGTTTGACCTGGACTGTCCGCTGGTGTGGGTTACCTTGAGGTTTATTCCACAGGTGAAACAAAGGATGCTTTTCTGCCACGTGGCAGTGCCGGCGGTGGGAGAGCTGGCAGTTTGTCAGTTCCGTTAAAGGGTTGCCAGCTTTGAAACTAAAATATGGAGGGGGATTTATCGCCAGTGTGGCCATGACAGACTTTGCCCTGCTTTCAGTGCACAGAAATCCTGAAGGATTTTGGAAAACATGGCTGTTTAAGGACATTAAGATGACAAAACCAGCATTGAGATATTCTCAATAATGTAAAGTATATTTTAAATATATTATATATTAAAGAAAAATAAATAGTATATATATAAAAAAGTAAATAAAAACAGTAAATATATACAGTTGAAGTCAAAATTATTAGCCCCCCTTTGAATTTTGTCTTTTTTAAATATTTCCCAAATGATTTTTAACAGAGCAAGGAAATTTTCACAGTATGTCTGATAATATTTTTTCTTCTGGAGAAAGTCTTTTTCGGCTAGAATAAAAGTTTTACATTTTTATCAATCATTTTAAGGTCAAAACTATTAGACCCTTCAAGCTATATACTTTTCGATAGTCTACAGAACAAACCTTCGTTACACAATAACTTGCCTAATTACCCTAACCTGCCTACCTAATTACCCTAGTTAAGCCTTTAAAGTCACTTTAAGCTGTATAGAAGTGTCTTGAAAAATATATAGTTTAAATATTATTTACTGTCATCATGGCAAAGATAAAATAAATCAGTTATTAGAAATGAGTTATTAAAACTATTATTTATAGAAATGTGTTGAAAAAACAGACATTGGGGAAAAAATAAACAGGGGGCTAATAATTCAGGGGCTCTAATAATTCAGACTTCAACTGTATATTATTTATTACTTGTACATTCTGTAATGTTGTTTGGACTCAAATTTGGGTCAAATATAACTAAAAGTCAATGATTGGGCTATATTGTTACTTAAGTTTTTTTAACCCAATGGTTGTGTTTGTCCATATTTTACTCAAAGTTAGGTTGAAACAGCTCAGTCTTTTAACAGTATAGTTTTTTAATGCATACTTTGCAATAGCTTGCTGTTTTAATTTATATTAAATTATAAACCAGTCATTTTTATTAATTGTAATGTACAATAAAATGTTTGAAAATCTAGAGAATTATTTTTGGGTTTGTCCATATTTTACATAAATTTAAGTTGAAACAGCTCAGCATTTTTAACAGTATAATTTTTAATGCATACTGCATTATACTTCCAAATTAACGTAACTATATAAATTAGTGCTGGCCACTTTAATTGCTTGTATTTGTATGTGTGTGTATTAGATATTATGTGATACATACATACAAACAAAACTATATAAAACAATTTTGTTACATAGACATTTAAATTTGTATCATATACATATTTTTTATATCTAAATGTAAACATAAATAAACATTTTCTCAAATATATGCATGCATGTACAGGTAATATACACAGTACACACAAACGTATAAACTAAGTCAATAGAATAGAATAGAATAGAATAGAATAGAATAGAATAGAATAGAATAGAATAGAACAATAGAACAGAACAGTACAGTACAGAACAGAACAGAACAGAATAGAACAAAGCAGAATAGAATAGAATAGAATAGAATAGAATAGAATAGAATAGAATAGAATAGAATAGAATAGAATAGAATGGAATAGAATGCAGATTATTGCTATACTTTTTTATGATTGAACTAAAGTGAACAAAACAGAATAGAATTGAATTGAAATGATGTTGTTGGTATCATTTTTTCACGACTTGACTAAATCAAACAAAATAATCTAGAATCAAAATAAAATGGAATTGAATAGAAAAGTATAGAACTTTATGATCAGACTAGATCAAAGACTAGAAAGAACATAGAAACAAATCCAAACTGAATAAAGCTAAAAGAGAAATAGAATAGAATTGATGTTTGCATTGATATTTACCCACTACTGGACCTCAGTGAATACAAAGAGGGATGCATCATGACTTAAATTCTGTAATAATGTAAAAATTAAACTATAACTCATTAGCATATTCAAATCAAATCTAGATTTAGTGCTCACACCAGAGCCTATTGCCAGAAGTAAGCAAGAGGAATGCATCATGACTTAAAATTCTATAAATTAAAAAACTAAACTTAACTCATTAGCATATTCAAATTAAATCTAGATTGCCTGCTCACACCAGAGCCTATCGCCAGCATGAAACAAGAGGGATGCATCATCACTTAAAATTCTATATATTAAAAAATTAAACTTAACTCATTAGCATATTCAAATTAAATCTAGATTGCCTGCTCACACCAGAGCCTATCGCCAGCATGAAACAAGAGGGATGCATCATCACTTAAAATTCTATATATTAAAAAATTAAACTTAACTCATTAGCATATTCAAATTAAATCTAGATTGCCTGCTCACACCAGAGCCTATCGCCAGCATGAAACAAGAGGAATGCATCATCACTTAAAATTCTATATATTCAAAATTTTTACCTAATAAACTCATTAGCATATTCAAATTAAATCTAGATTGCCTGCTCACACCAGAGCCTATCGCCAGCATGAAACAAGAGGAATGCATCATCACTTAAAATTCTATATATTCAAAAATTAAACTTATTCATGTCATTAGCATATTCAAATTAAATCTCAATTGCCTGCTCACACCAGAGCCTATCGCCCTCAGTAAGCAATGCGGCTGCATGGCAAAATAAATAAATAAGAGAACTGTCAGTTTGTGTTCCTCCACTCCGTCCCGTCTCACTCTCCCTCTGCCCCATACACTCCCCAAGGGTCGCAGCAGAAGCTTCTCTTAGAATAGAACATGATTAAATAAAGCATAGGGCTGTGCATTAAAAATTGATGAGCTTTGGAGTGAGTCTCTGCAGCGGATGCAGCCGGACCGCAAACTCCTCAAAGCACTCTCTAAAACACCATGCATTTATCCAAACATGATCGTGTCACTTCTGCGAGGAACAGTATGGAAAAACTTTACCCGCTGTGCATCTTTAATGGCTAATGCTGACTCTCCTCTGCTGACCTCACAGGCTATTTGTGGATGTGCTGGATTTCTCTCTTTAACATGTCAATTAAGTAATCCCGTTAAAAAGGTGACGTGGAAGCGTGTGTATTTGTGTTGCAGGGACACGGGGGACATGGAGAGAATGGTGTCCTTGGGTATTTCATTATATTGTTCTTTATTATACTATGATTACTTTATTCAGATTACTGTGATGCGGTGAAAATTGCAAATAATAAATGAATGTAGAAAATCTGGAAAAGATTACAATAGTTAATAATAATTATTCATTCATTCATTTACTTTTCGGCTTAGTCCCTTTATATATCAGGGGTCGCCACAGCGGAATGAACCACCAACTTATCCAGTATATGTTTTATGCAGCGGATGCCCTTCCAGCTGCAACCCATCACTGGGAAACACCCATACACACTCATTCACACACATACACTACAGACAATTTAGCTTACCCAATTCACCTGTACCACATGTCTTTGGACTGTGGGGAGCACCCAGAGGAAACCCACACGAACGCGGGGAGAACATGCAAACTCCACACATGCAAACTTCTTGCTGTGAGGCGACAGCGCTACCCAGTGCGCCACCATAATAATAATAATTATTATGAATTTATTTATATGCATGATTTATTTATTTATTTTTAAGGTTTCTTTTAGGCATTACACTAATAATGCATTGATTGGAATATTTGCTTAATTGTCATGAAAATGTGGAATCATCGTTTATTTAATTAACATTTTCTGCACATTGATGTACAGTTGAAGTCAGAATTATTAGCCCCCTTCGAATTTTCTTTTTTTTTTATATTTCCCAAATGATGTTTAACAGCGCAAGGAGAAAGTCTTATTTGTTTTATTTTGGCTAGAATAAAAGCAGTTTTTAATGTTTTAAAAACATTTTAGGGACAAAATTATTCGCCCCTTTAAGCTATTTTTTTCGATACTCTATAGAACAAACCATCATTATACAATAACTTGCCTAATTACCCTATCCTAAACTAATTAGCCTAGTTAAGCCTTTAAATGTAACTTTAAGCTGTATAGAAGTGTCTTGAAAAATATCTAGTCAAATATGATGTACAGTCATCAAGGCACAGATAAATATAAATCAGTTATTAGAGATGACTTATTAAAACTATTATGTAAAACGGCCATAATGTTGCTCTAAACGGAGTGGAGTAATAACTTCTTTAGAAAAGAACCCCATAATTTCTTTGTGCAAATTATATTGTTTTACATGCACATGCATTTAAAATAAAATCCAATGTTAATTTTGGTAAAAACATGCACTCGTTTTCCATATTAATTGAAATATATGTATGGCACATATATGTGTTTCCCAGATAATATTGAGAACATTACATATTCTATTCTAAAACATAAAATCACTTACATAAGCTAACACGTATTCTAATATCATAAATAAATCATATAAATAAATAAATAAATTATGAGGCGATTTATTAAGAAATGAAATGTAATATTTATTATTTACTAGGAAATGGAAAAAAATCATACTTTAATAATAATATTAATAATGATCATGATGAAGATTATTATTATTAGATAGGATATTGTTTGTTTATTTATTTATTTATTTATTTATTGAAATGTCTACTTTTACAATTTGACACATGCAAACCACTGCAGAAATGTTCTAACCAGCAGGCCCATGTCACACAGTACAGATACTGAATAAATAACCTACTATAAATTAAAAGCAATATCGTTTGTTATGTTTTTATGTTTTCACAAGCTTTGGAGACATAATGTAAACTCCGCTTTTAAGTAATAGGTCACCTATAGTTTCGTCATGAGCCACCGCCGTGTCCAAAATGACATCAGTGTTTTCAAAGTGCACTGCGAAGGGAACACAATTGTAAACATGAAGATCGCTAAAACTGAACTTTGAAAATGCTTTGAAAGCAAATTACGCCTAAGAGAGATGACTTTAATGCTTTTAAAAATATATATATATTTCCATAGCCAGGAACTATGGGAACATATTACATAGCCAGGAACTATGTTTCTAACTACAGCTTCAGGGGTGTAGTTGCAAGCACAGAAGTTTGTGACGCAGTTTACGAATGTTCATTGGAACGACGGATTTGGTAACGCCAAATCAACGAACTATGTTTGTAATGACACAACTTGAGACCCTAGTTGGCTAATGATGGTTTTCGGAAACGCACCCCTGTTTGATTTACTCTAACCACACAAATGCGATCGCAAAACGTTGAAACCTATTCTACTGTTTGATTCGGTTTTGATTTTTTTTTTTTTTTTTTAATATTTTATTTAGAGTTTTTCACATTTTAAAGAACAAACCCCAAAATCCCTCCCATGCCAGCAAATAAAAATAAGTAAACATATTTGACATGTAAATACATATGCACATACACGTCCACAACTGTACAGATACTTAATCATATTCCTCCATGAGAAATCTATACCTGCCCATATTCACAAGTCCAGTCAAATATCTGCATATGTACACTACATATAGAGCATATACACATATGAGAGTGCAAATCAATACAGATAACAAAAGAGGGACAAAAATTAAAAAGGAAAGGAGATAAAAAAGAAATAAAATAAAATAATAATAATAATAAAATAAATTAATAATAAAAAGGTTTCGGATATATGAACACCTATACATACCTGATTATTGAAAATTTGTATTTTGTACACATTGCTATGTTTCATGAAATCTTCCACACCACTCAGTTTTCATTGGTCAGTTTGTAGACATTCAAAAAAGGGCTTCCAAATTTTTGAAAATTTCTTTGGTTTACCTGCAATCTCATATCTAATCTTTTCCATGTGTAGTACATTACAAAACTCTGTAAGCCATGTTTCAAATTTAGGTGTACACTCTTTGTTCCACATCAATAATATTACCTTTTTTGCCATAGTCATTCCATATTGAACTGTCTGGATTTGATCCAAGCTACAGTTTTCAAAGGAAGGAGCCCAGCCTAATATTGCAATAAGTGGGTCAGGAGGAAAATTAATCCTTAAAACTTCAGCGTAAAAAGAGAACACCTCCGTCCAAAATTTACATATTTTTGGGCAGAACCAAAATATGTGAGCCAGTGTACCTTCATTGGTCTTGCATTTAATACATAGAGACGATACAGAGGGGTATATAGAGTGCAATTTAGTGCGGGAATAGTGTAGTCTATGGACTACCTTATATTGGATCAGCTGGAGGTTAGAGTTAATGGAACAAGACCTGATAACTTGAAGAGCATTAGTCCAGTTATCTTCTGAGATCTCTAATCCCAGGTCCTTTTCCCAAGACATCTTTAGATTTTCTGTTGGAGGGATTCTGGTATCATTAAAATATTCAACATATCTAGAGACAAGACCCTTCAAGTTAGGCTCCAATATCATACATGAATAGAGATATTCAGGTTCTTTGTACGTTTCAAAATTGGAAATATTCTTTTTGACATAATTCCGTATTTGTAAATACCGAAAAAAATGAGAGGAGGGTAACCCAAACTTTTCACTAAGCTGTGTGAATGAAGCAAAAATGTTGTCTATATAAAGATCCCCTATAGTTATAATTCCACTATCTTTCCATGATAAAAATGTTTTATCTGATCGTGAGGGAGTAAATGCATGATTGTAAGCAATAGGGGTAAGACTACAGGTCTGAGGGAATTTAAAAATCTTTCTAAGTTGATACCAAATCTTGAGAGAGTCTAAAACAATAGGGTTACATATCTTGAAAGTTCTAGTAGGTTTGTTTTCTGCAAAAAGTAGAGAAGGAAGGGATGATTCCTGAATGTCTCGTTCAATTGCCAACCATGCAGGAATGGTACCACTAAACTTCCCGGGACATGCAGTCCACCAATACATTAGTGCCCTTAGGTTGGCTGCCCAATAATAATGCTGAAAACAGGGAAGACCAAGGCCTCCTACCCTACGTGTTTTACAAACATGCATTTTTGAAATGCGATGTACTTTAAATCCCCAGATGAACGGCATGATCAGAGTATCAAGTGACTTAAAAAATGATTGGGTTAGAAAAATAGGAACATTTTGAAATAAATAAAGAAATCTAGGTAGTGTAACCATTTTAACTGCATTAACGCGACCGATCATTGTTAAAGGAAGTACTCTCCAAGTCTCTATATCCTTCTTCAGATTATCTATCATGATTTTGTAATTTGTTTCATACAAAAATTTGTGATGTCTAGGGACAATAATACCCAAATATTTTAATTCACTAACAGTTTTAAAAGGGAGACTATTAATAAAATCTTTATCTATATTGTCATATAACGGCATAAATTCACTTTTCTGCCAGTTAACTGTGTATCCAGAAAGGTTGCCAAATTTTTTTGTAAGATCAAGCAGAGAGGGCAAAGATTTTTCTGGCTCTGAAACAAAAAGAAGAACATCATCAGCATATAAAGATATATGATGTTTTACATCTCCCATTATAACGGGATAGATATGTGGGTGATTTCTGATACTTATTGCTAAAGGTTCCATAGCAATAGCAAAGAGTAACGGACTCAATGGACAGCCCTGGCGGGTACCACGATGCAGAAGGAAAGGAGAGGATACATTGTTATTTGTAATGACTGAGGCAGAGGGGCAAAGATATAACATCCTAATCCATGCAGAAAAATTTTGCCCTAAACCAAATTCTTCAATAGTATGTAGCATATAGCTCCATTCCACTCTGTCAAATGCCTTATTGGCATCTAGAGATAAAATGGCTATTTTTTCATGGTTAGCTTTCTTTCTGTAAACAATATTCATAACTCTACGTACATTATGAAAAGAAAATCTTCCAGGGATAAAACCTGTTTGGTCTTCATGTATTATAGTGCTAATACAGTTACTTAACCTGTTTGCTAAAATTTTAGTAAATATTTTAACGTCACTACCAAAAAGGGAGATGGGTCTGTAAGAGGATGGATCCATGCTATCTTTGTCTTTCTTTAATATCAATGCAATATTTGCAGAGTAGAGTGTTGTTGGTAGTTTTTTATTTTGAATGGAGTCTTTAAACATCCTTAGCAATAAAGGGGCAATTTGGTTAGAGAAGGCCTTATAAAATTCGATACAAAAGCCATCTGGGCCAGCTGCTTTACCGGTGGGGAATTTTTTTATGGCTGTAAGAACCTCCTCCAGTGTAATGTCTGCATTTAACCTAACTCTCTCATCTTTACCAATTTTAGGGAGTCCAACTGATTGAAGGAAGTTGGTAATATTCAATGGGTCTTCATTACACTGAGAGGAGTATAGACTCTGATAGAATTCCCGGAATATATTATTTATTTCAACTGGTTTAGTGGTCCGGACACCAGAATTTGTTTTGATTGCATGTATAGCTCTACTGGCTTGTGTACCTCTTAGCTGGCGAGCTAACAGTTGATTAGGTTTGTCTCTTAGTTCAAATTGTTTTTGCTTAATTTTTAATAAGAGGGAGCTGACTTGAGTTGACAAAATGGTGTTATATTCATATTTCAATTTCATTATACTATTGCGAATAGAGGTGGAAGATGTTAATTTAAACTGTTGCTCAAGAGCTGTCAACTCTACCTCTATCTCAGATAGCCTTTTTCCTCTCTGCTTTTTCAGTTTGGTTTGGTAAGCTATTATCTGACCTCTAATTACAGCTTTGAGAGCTTCCCAAAGAGTCGAGTCAGAAACATCCCCTTTATCATTTAAAGAGACAAATTCAGTTATGTGTTTGGCACATGATTCTTTAAAATCATCTTCATTTAGTAAATTAGGATTAAAACGCCAGGTGTAGGGAGGTTTTTCCACGCCAAAATCTACTGATATAGAGACTGGAGAGTGATCCGATATCAAAATATTGTGGTATTTAGATGATAAAATCTTAGAGGTTAGTTTAGAGTCAGTAAGAAAGAAGTCAATTCTTGTGTATGAGTTATGAATATTAGAAAAAAAGGAATAATCTTTGTCAGTAGGATGTTGAAGTCGCCAGATATCAATTATATTCAACGTACGAGTGAGATTATTTAGAACAGTAGTCGAGTTAGATACTTTGGGAGGGCTAGTTGAATGCCTGTCCATAAAAGGGTCCAGAATACAATTGAAGTCCCCTCCAATAATAAGATGTGTGGAATTTAAATCAGGTATAAGATTAAAAACAGAGCGAAAAAAATTTGGGTCGTCGAAATTTGGAGCGTATAAGTTCAAGAATGTAACATGTTTCTCTAGAATAGTGCCAGTCACAATAAGATAGCGACCATTAATATCTTGCTTAGTATTTAAATGTTGAAAAGGGGTATTCTTCCGTATTAATATTGACACCCCACGGGCCTTTGAGGAAAACGTTGAGTGGTACATTTGCCCTATCCATTTGCATTTAAGCCTGTGAGCATTAGAATGCTTGATATGGGTCTCTTGCAGAAACAATATATCTGCGTGTAAAGAATTTAAATGAGAGAAGACCTTAGATCTCTTAACAATATTGTTTAAACCACGGACATTCCAGCTCAAAATATTTAAATGTTTTTTAGGTGAGCTCATTAAAGTGCGATGAGAGATAAACCATTGGGCAAAGTGAACAAAGAGTTAAATATAGACCTAGGTATTGCTGAATGATAAAATAGAAAAAAAAAATATATAATCAAATACAAAAATAATAAGCTGGCATATCACTACCCCATTTCTCCCGCTTCTTGAACATGAGCGAAAGTTGAAATACCCCATTTAAGCGTGGGATCGCAGAACAGATCACAAGAAAGAAAAAGAAAATAAATTTTACAAAAAGTAAAAATAGTAGAAATACAAAATGTACTGGTAACTAGTAAACGGTTGTCCAAAACAGCACACCGCTCCGTCTACCCATAACAATTATCATTTAAACCTCGTTTTGATTAATACAAAATATCTATGTATAACGTACAAACCTATAAACATGTACATGAACGTCTTTTGTGTCATTGGCCTTTAAATGTCACAGTAAAATGTATATGTATATAAAAAGGAGTGGGCTTATTTATCTGTCAGGCGTATAGATTTACAGGCCGCAAACAGCTGGAAGTTGCCTCTGCAACACATCAATGGAATCCATTCAATAGATCCCATTACGTTTCACCTTAAATCGGGGAGAGACTGTCGATGAAAGATTCTGCCTCCTGCGGGGATGAAAATATTTTTTTCGTCTTCTCGTGCGTGATGATGAGTCGGGCAGGGTATAAAAGTCCGTATTTAATTCCCTTGGCTCTTAACTTTTCCCGTACACTGTCAAACTGCTTGCGTTGAGTGAGTACCTCCGCTGGGAAGTCCGGGAAGATGCTGATGCGCTCTCCGTTGATGGAAAGTGGACTCTGGTTACGAGACAGCCGCAAGATTTCAGTCCTTACAGTGTCATGATGTATCCTGGCGATCATAACTCGCGTCTTGTTGTTTCCAATAGGACCGATGCGATGAGCTCGATCAACTTTCACACCGTTGGGAAAGTTAGATTCCCCCAGAAGCAAAGGCAGCTGTTCAGAAACAAATCGCGTGGGGTTGCCCTTCTCTATATTCTCTGGGAGACCCGCTATCTTTATATTCTGCCTGCGAGATCTGGCCTCTAGGTCTGTTATCTTTGCCTTCAGAGATGTTCTCTCCTCCGAAAGACTGGAGCAGAGCCGCTCAAGGAGAGAGATGCGACGTTCATAGTCAGTGCTGGCCTCCTCCAAGTCAGAGATACGAGATGTATTAGCGGTTAGCGTCGATTGCACTGTAGACAAGGAAGCTTCCAGATCATTAAATCGGGCATTCATAGAGAAATCCATCTTTTTGATGGCCAAAAGTATAGCCTTGGGTGAAGCCTCGTCGTCCCCCATCTGGGCAGCACCGATTTCAGTAGGCTCCAAGTTTATGTTAGCTTGCCTGCATATATTAGCGTCGGCTAGCCCCAAGCTAGTTGAAGGATCTTCCATCAAGCTGACAGTCGGAGACGGTGCCTTTTTAAGAGTCTTTTTAGGTTTGTTCATGTCTAATGCGTATAGTTTGCAAATTAATCGGGTTAAATAAAAAAAAAAACGAAGTTTTTAAAGATTTTTTCCAAAATGATGACGGAGCTGTGTGAAACCACGTCTTACTCCATGTGCTGCTCTCTAGCGCCCCCTCGGTTTTGATTTTGATTCTACTCTGTTTCAATTCCTTTCCAAATCTGTGTTTAATTTCAGCACAAAATTACTGTCATGATCACCAGCGATCTAACCTTCATAGATCGCTGAAGAACTTTCACATTTACATGGACTACAATCCTGTCTCAATATTAACTACAAGTCCTGTCATGTAACACACACACACACCTGCTCCAAGTCTCCATTGATTACACTCACACAGCTGATGCTGCTCATCTACTGATGACCCCACACATATATACTGCTCACTTTGAGAGTCACATTGCTGAGTCTTGTTAGGTAAACACCCTATAACATTACAAATCGTTTCCTGGTATAGTTTCCATGTGTTCTGACCCTTGCTTTGTTTATCGTTTACCCTGTCTGCCACCTGTGCTAACCATCTGCCTGTTACCCGACGACGTCTCCAGATTGCCTTGTTTGTACCCGTTTGTGCCTGTTATTAATCATTGCCTGTCTGACTACGATTCTGAATAAAACCTGCAAAAGGATCCTCCCTCCATTGTCCCTCGTCTCACCTCTGTTCTAACACAAACAAAGTAATATATTAAGTAGTTAACAAGTCAGTATTGTATTTTTACTATATTATTGATTATATTATAAACTCTAGCTCATTAAAAAGCAGTTCTTAACCATCCGAGTGTGGCATTTGGGGAGTATATGGAACAGGGACAGAGAGGAGAAAAAGAATCTGACAGCTGAGTTATTTATTTATTTTGCCATGGAGTCGGATTGCTTAATGCTAGCAATGGGCTCTGGTGTGAGCAGTTAAGCCAGGCTTAATGAGACCAGCACAGGACTCTGTGGAGTCGAACTGGTGTGAACAATAAACACAAACCAGTGGCTCTGCCAGCTTAATCACACTGACTCCAGCACAGTCAATATGAGCTTCATTTTACTGTATATTGACAATGGAGATGGACAGTGCCGTGATGAAGACTCGGTAGGAGAACAGTGAAGACGCTGACCCTTCTGTGGGAATGTAGAGAGACTGGAGGAGAGAGGGATTATGGGATAGAGTCAAGGTGAAAACACCCTGGATACTGATAGAGAAAGAGAAGAAAAAAGCCTTGGGGAAAACTTTCATGTACACTATAACCATCATTTTTGATAGAATACACATAAACATATATTCTATTCTATTCTATTCTATTCTATTCTATTCTATTCTATTCTATTCTGTTCTGTTCTGTTCTGTTCTATTCTATTCTATTCTATTCTATTCTATTCTATTCTATTCTATTCTATTCTATATATTTTTAACTGAATAGCACTTGCCCAATGCTAAATCTTTTAAACGCAATTGCAACAAGTAACATTTCTCACATTTACATTTACATTATTTCTGAACAGAAATAGCATCCTATTCTATTCTACACACTGGTAAAAATCTGTCACTAGGGTGGTACCTTCGCAAAACGTTCACTTTTGTACCATACAGGTGGACATTAGTACTTTTAGGGTACACTTTTGTACCTTTAAAGTACTATGAGGTCCACACAGGTCCCCTTTTTAGGTAATAATATGTACCTTTAAGGATTTGCTAAGAACAAAAATGTACTTTTTGAAAAGGGACCGCCACAGTGACAGATTTTGTACTTTTATTTATGAGAGTGTATCATATTATATTCTATTAAATTCTATACTGTTCTGTTAGCATTTAAAAGCATTTAAATTAATACAACAAATTATATTCTATTATATTCTATGAAATTCAATCATAAAAATATTTTTAAAGTGATTGCAACAAGTAACATTATATTTTGTTCTTTTCGACTCTGTTTGATTTGAATATAAATATACAGACGTTTATTCTTCTTTATAAACTTCAGAAGTTATATTCTAGTCCAAGCAGTAAAGTGAAAGTGAACAACTTCTTTTCAATTATATTCTATATATATTTTGACTGAATAGATTGTCAAATCAGATGGCAGATAGAAGATGCATTCTATTCCATTCTTATCTATTCTATTCTATTCTATTCTATTCTACTTTATTTGATTAAATTCTATGAACTCATATTCCATAAAAAGTGATTGCAACAAATAACATTCTGTTTTTTTGAGTCAGTTTGATTTGCATTATTTATAAATAGAAGTTGCATTCAGAAGTTTGTATTCTACTAGTGCAAGCAATAAAAGTGAAAGTGAACTAATTCACTCCTGTTCTGTTCTATTCTACTCTTTTCTATAAGTCCAAGTACTAAAAGTGATACAACAAATTTGATTCTTTTTTATTCTATTCTATTCTATTCTATTCTATTCTATTCTATTCTATTCTATTCTATTCTATTCTATGAACTCATATTCTATAAAAAGCGATTGCAACAAATAACATTCTAGATACAGATAACATTCATTCTATACAAATAACAAGTTTAGGAGTTGTATTCTGTTAGTCCAAGCAATAAAGTGAAATTATTCTATTCTATTCTATTCTATTCTATTCTATTCTATTCTATTCTATTCTATTCTATTCTATTCTAAGTGTGTCTTGGAGTCTCAGCACATTTAAAAGTGATTTCTGGCCATCTGTGTGTGTGTCATTTTCAGGCCTGAGCTGTGAGTCTCTGCTCCCCCCTCGGCGAGGTTCTTTCTATGTAGAGAAGGGCACTGGGATGTCTTTGGGCACGGTGCTGGCGTTCTGGTGCCTCGAGGGATACCAGCTGGTGGGCAGTGAGAAAATCACTTGCGTCCTGCGCAGCGGCACCGCTCAGTGGAGCAACTACCCACCCGACTGCGAGGGTCTGTGCTCATCATTTCTGGAGAAATTCTAATAAGAAATTCTAGTTAAATGATTTTTCCTTTGTGTGACTCTTGTGTCAATTTGACAGCCATTCCCAAACCAGAGGACCGTGGCCTGAGAGTGGCTGTGCTGGCATCGGTAGTAAGCAGCATCGTCATACTCGCCATGTCCGTCTCCTTCATCATCTGCTGCCTGCAGGAGCGCATGAGTAAAGAGAGAGCGGAACGGACCAACGAACGGCGCAGGTACCGTCAACTCATACCTGCAGACTCACTCTAATTGAAAAATGTGAATCAGTAAGTCATGAACTGGAGACTAACACTGACTGGATCATTTGAATCAGTGAGTCATTAACTAGAGACTTACGCTGACTGGATCATTTGAATCAGTGAGTCGTTGACCAGAGACTTACGCTGACTGAATAATTTGAATCAGTGAGTCGTTAACTAGAGACTTACGCTGACTGAATCATTTGAATCAGTGAGCCGTTAACTACAGACTTACGCTGACTGGATCATTTGAATCAGTGAGTCAATAAATGGTGATTTGCTTTGACTACATTATATGAATCAATGAGTCGTTAACTAGAGACTTACGCTGACTGGATCATTTGAATCAGTAATTCATTAACAGGAGACTTGCTTTGATTACATTATATAAATCAGTGAGTAGTTAACTAGAGACTTACTCTGGCTGGATCATTTGAATCAGTGATTCATTAACTGGAGACTTGCTTTGATTATATTAAATGAATCAGTGAGGTTTTAACTGGAGACGTACGCTGTCTAGATCATTTGAATCAGTCGTTAAATGAAGACTTAATAAGATTGCACTGTATGAATCAGTGAGTCATTAACTGCATCCTTACTCTGACTGGATCCTTTGAATTAGTGAGTCATTAACTGGAGACTTACTTAGATTACATTATATGAATCACTGAGTCTTAATTGCAGACTCACTCAGATTGGAACATTTGAATCAGTGAGTCGTTAACTGGAGACTTACTTAGATTTTATGAATCAGTGAGTCATTACCTGCATCCTCACTCTGACTGGATCATTTGAATCAGTGAGACATTAACTGGTGATTTGCTTTGACTACATCAAATGAATCAGTGAGTCATTAACTAGTGACTTCCTCTGACTAGAAATACAGACTCACTCTGAACAGATGATTTCAATCAGTGAGCCACAACTGGGAACAAAAAAAACTAAATAAATTCACTCAAATTCAGACAGACGAAGGTACAGTCAACTCATACACTCTGGGGAGGAAAAGTCAAGCTACTTAAAATAGGCTAATGATTTCTCTGACTTTCCAGGACGAGAGACAAGCGCAAATCATCCTGGAGGACTGAGTGCTGGTTGGAGCGTGAGGAAGGAGACTGGGAAGCGTTTCCTCCTCCTAAAATTTATAATCTTTCCCAGCACCTCGACCCCCATCTGAGCCCTGAGAGCCCGGTTTATATGGGAGGACTGGCTGGTTATGATAACCGAGGATATCAGAGGTTGGTTGTTTGAGATAAATAGATTAAACAGTGGTGGATGAAGTACACATATCAAGATCTTGAGTAAAATGCAAATCCTCTAATGAAAATTTACTGCGGTAAAAGCATTGTACACTCCATTTCAATTTTACTGAAGTACAAAAGAACAGGATTTTATAATGTAAGGCAAGGCAAGTTTATTTATATAGCACATTTCATACACTGTGGTAATTCAAAGTACTTTACATAAACAAGAATAAAAAAACAAGTATAAGAAAATAAAAAACTAATAATAAAAACTATTAAAAACAGATTAAAATGTGTTAAAACATGTTATAAAAGAATGAAAAAGAAAAGAAAGACAAAACAGTGTGATCTGTGGGATGTAGCACAGTGCTCATTCAGTAAAGGCACAGCTAAACAGATGTGTTTTCAGTCTTGATTTGAATGTGCCTAATGTTGGAGCACATCTGATCATTTCTGGAAGCTGATTCCAGCAGCAGGGGGCGCTGTTAGTAGCTGAAAGCCGATTCACCCTGCTTTGACTGAACTCTTGGAGTTTCTAGTTTATATGATTCTAAAGATCTGAGTGATTAGGTTTGTATTCAGTGAGCATATCTGTAATGTATTGAGCTCCTAGGCCATTTAGTGATTTATAGACAAGTAATAATACTTTAAAATCTATTCTGAATGTGACTGGGAGTCAGTGTAAAGACCTGAGGACAGGTGTGATGTGCTCTGATTTTCTGGTTCTGATCAGAATCCTGGCAGCAGCGTTCTGGATGAGCTGTAACTGTCTGACTGTCTTTTTGAGAAGGCCAGTGAGGATTCCATTGCAGTAATCCACCCTGCTGCTGATAAAAGCATGAACAAGTTTCTCTAAGTCTTCACTGGAAACAAAGCATCTAATTCTTGCAATGTTTTTGAGATGATAGTATGCTGATTTACTAACTGCTTTGACACGACTATTGAAACTCAGATCTGACTCCAGAGTCACACCAAGATTCTTGACTTGAGAACCTCATCTCTGTTCCCAAACGCAATGGCTTCAGTTTTCTCTGTGTTTAACTGAAGAATATTTTGGCACATCCAATTGTTAATTTCATCAATGCACTGGCAGAGGGTGTCAATGGGGCTGTAGTCATTAGGCAGTAAGGCTAAGTAGATCTGAGTGTCATCAGCATAGCTTTGGTAGGAGATTTGGTTCGTTCTCATTATTTGGTTCAGAGGGAGCATATAAAGGTTGAACAGGAGAGGTGCCAGAATTGAGCCTTGTGGGACTCCACATGTCATGGGTGTCCACCTCGACCTATGGTCACCTATACTGACATAGTAACCTCTCCCTTCAAGGTAAGATCTGAACCATTTGAGGACCGTCCCAGACAGCCCAACCCAGATTTTTTTTCAGCCAATCAAGGATTATGCTGCGATCGTCATTGTGAAATGCAGCACTGAGATCGAGTAGTACCAGCACTGTTAGATTGCATGAATCTGTATTTAGGCGGATGTCATTGATTATCTTTATAAGGGCGCTCTCTGTACTGTGATGTGGTCTGAAACCAGATTGATAATTGTCTAAACACCCCTCGAAGTTTAAGAACTTGTTAACCTGGTTAAAAACAACATTTTCAATGATTTTGCCAATGAAAGGGAGATTTGAGATGGGCCTGTAATTGTTCAATAGGGTATTATCTAGGTTGCTCTTCTTCAAGAGGGGTTTAACAACTGCAGTTTTAAGTGAGTTAGGAAAAATCCCAGTGAAGCATTTACCACTTTTAGAAGATCCATTTCTAAACAGGTAAACACCATTTTGAAGAATGATATGGGGAGTGGGTCAAGACTGCAGGTTGATGTAGGTAGATTTTACCATTAATTGCCATGAAATCAGACATAATGTCTCATTTCTTAAGTTGTGGTTGAGCTTGTCATCATTTGAATCACTATTAATAAATGTACCTACTCTGACAAATATGAGCATACTGAATGATATGAACATGACAATGAGTTCAAATTTGAATACGAACAGTATACAGCTGTATCAGTTTTATGACTATTATGTGAAAAATCAATCACCATTGAATTGTTTTATCATAATATTTGACAAAGCGTGTTCAGAAGAATCATCTGCAGATTCATCTGCAGTTTGGATCATTTGAATCAGTGAGTTGTTAACTTGAGACTCACTCTAATTGGATCATTTGAATCAGCGAGTTGTTAACTGAAGACTTGCTCTGGCCACATTATATGAATCAGTGAGTCACTAACTGTAGTCTAACACTGACTGGATCATTAGAATCAGGAAGTCATTAACTGAAGATTCATTCTTAAAAAATTATTTAGTGAGTCGTTAACGAGATTTGCTGTGACTGGATAATTTGAATCAATGATTCATCATTCTGAACAGATCATTTGAAGCATTGAGCCATTACAGACTCACTATGAACAGATCATTTGAATCAGTGAGCCGTTAACTGCAGACTCACACTAAACACATCATTTGAATGACTATTAATTGATGTACATAAGCCTAATGCCATACATTAAAATATCCACCACTGGAATTAAAACAAAATAGATTAAATTAAAAATAAAACACAACTGTATGGCTTTAGAACACCCTGATGTGTGTTTGCTCTGCAGGAGTCAGGAAAACCTCCTAAAAGCTCCTCTTCCTGGCCTTTACCGTACGGAGAGTCAGATGTACCCACATGTGGTCCTGCAGAGGGTCCCGACGCCCACCGTCCCAACAGCACCCACTGCACCCGTCTACCTCCGCCTCTCCACTCCTCCATCCACAGAAAGCCCCAGCAGTCAAAACGCTCTGCCGCCATACCCCAGTGCCGCCCCACCGCGTCTGTGGTCATAACAACACACTTTTGAGCATTCACAACTTTTATAGCTGTGCTATGGAGACGGATTACGGCCCTGACACCCAAAACAGCTCCTGTAGAGAGACTGTGGGCTTCAGAAACACTACAGGAATGATGGAGTTCAGTAACACATCTGCACAGGCATTGGGCCGCGTGTGGGTTTCTGTGTAGTTGCACTTTATGTGTAAAGGAGTAAAGGTTTCTCGGCGTGTAAAGTTATATTAGGAGAGGCGAGGACTCTGTGATCTGCATTTTCAGATGATACTTTTTATTTTTTCGTGGCAGAGACTATTAACACTCATCAGAGGAATCATCATGCACTAAAATAAATTATTAAAAAATCCAGGTCACATTACAGTATCATTTTTATATGTTTAAGTTTATTTTTTTTCTGAAGTAATATAGGAGAATATCAGTAATGTCCTGGTTATAGACAAACACTGGGATCTCATTAACCATTTATTCTGATTTTGTTTCAAATAAAAAGATTCAAATGGTTGTATTTGTGTTCTTGTCTTGCTTATGTCCTGCATTGTCTCACCAAAATCATCACAATCTTAATATAGAGCACTTCTGACTATGGTCATAAAAAAGTAATTGCAGTAAGTTGCATTATATTCTCAACATTTTATTCTAAAAGTGATGGCAACAAGTAGTTGATTTACCATTTTATGTGTCGCCCATTCTCAAAAAGTGATAGCAACAGTGATATTTTGTTTTGATTTAGCCAAATATTCTATTCTATTCTGAAAACATCAAGTTACATTCTATTCTATTCTATTCTATTCTATTCTATTCTATTCTATTCTATTCTATTCTATTCTATTCTATTCTTGATTCTGTCATATACACTTACCAGCCATTTTATTAGGTACACCTGTCCAACTGCTCGTTAACGCAAATTTTTAACCAGCCAATCACATGTTAGCAACTCAATGCATTTAGGCATGTAGACCTGGTCACGACGATCTGCTGCAGTTCAAACCCAGCATGGGAAAGAAAGGTGATTTAAGTGACTTTGAACGTGGCATGGTTGTTGGTGCCAGACGGGTTGGTCTGAGTATTTCAGAAACTGCTGATCTACTGGGATTTTCACGCACAACCATGTCTAGGGTTTACAGAGAATAGTCCGAAAAGAGAAAATATCCAGTGAGCGGCAGTTCTGTGGGTGCAAATGCCTTGTTGATGCCAGAGGGCAGAAGAGAATGGCCAGACTGGTTCCAGCTGATATAAAAGTAACAGTAACTCAAATAACTACTTGTTACAATGGAGGTCTGCAGAAGAGCATCTCTGAATGTACAACACATCCAACCTTGAGGCAGATGGGCTACAGCAGCAGAAGACCACACCGGGTGCCACTCTTGTCAGCTAAGAACAGGAAACCGAGGCTACAATTGGCACAGGCTCACCAAAACTGGACGATAAAAGATTGGAGAAATGTTGCCTGATCTGATGAGTCTTGATTTATGCTTCTACATTCAGATGGTATTGTCAAAATTTGGTGTCAACAACATGAAAGCATGGATCCATCCTGCCTTGTATTTACAGTTCAGGCAGGCTGCTGGTGGTAGTGTAACGGTGGGGGATATTTTCTTGTCTTCACGTTGGCCCCATTAGTACCAATTGTGCATCATGTCAACGCCTTAGCCTACTTGAGTATTGTTGCTGACCATGTCCATCCCTTTATGACCACGGTGTACCCATCTTCTGATGGCTACTTCCAGCAGGATAACACGCCATGTCATAAAGTGTGAATCTCCTCAGACTGAATTCTTGAACATTACAATGAGTTCACTGTACTCAAATGGCCTCCACAGTCAGCAGGTCTCAATCCAATAGAGCACCTTTAGGAAGTGGTGGAACAGGAGATTCATGGCAAATCTGCCGACAAATCTGCAGCAACCGCGTGATGCTATCATGTCAATATGGAGCAAAATCTCTGAGGAATATTTCCAGCACCTTGTTAAATCCATGACACAAAGGATTAAGGCAGTTGTAAAGGCAAAAGGGGTCCAACCTGGTACTAGTAAGGTGTGCCTAATAAAGTGGCCGGTGAGCCAAATTTTAATATATATTATAGTATTTATATAATTTAGAATATAATAACAATTAGTATGATTGATTATCTGTGACATATTGATTATGTTCATTTTTATTTTAACGTGACTTACTTCTATGGCCACACGATGGCGCAGTTGTATCGCTGTCATTTCGTGAAAGCTTTGAAAAATAAAACGGCAAACTCTCGTCTCTTACAGCACACCACATTAGTCTCTCCTCAGATTAAACGTTTCCAATATAAACCACAATTCAGTCACGAATACAATCATCTCTGATTTACTTATCCACATGATTTAAAGTAAAGTGTTTTAAGTACAGGTGAGGCACCCAAAGTATAGAAAATACAGCGATGTGTTAATGTATATGCTTTAACCGGTTTTACATTAAAATCATTTCCCCTTTCCATTTTGTTTATTATATTATTCCCCAAAAACAAAGAGCCAAGCCATGCCACACTATTTATTAGGGTGGCTGCGCATGCGCAAAGAGAGCGCGCTGCTCCTCTCTCATTGACATGAGTTAAAT